>NC_035164.2:8585037-8885037 GCF_001659605.2 Manihot esculenta | reverse complement strand
ATGGAGTTGTACTGTGATTACTTAATCCAGCAAAAAAAGAGAGAATGAGGTGGTTGGTGCCTACGACAGCCATTTTAACGCTTAAGTCAGTAAGATGAAAAAAGGCGAGAGTATTATAATGTTTAGAACTCAAGAGTAGTTGTATAAGAGAATTGTGTACCTTTGTCTCTGCGATCATTAACTTTTATACTGTAAGAAGATGGAGTTAATTATAAAATTTGCTGAAAATTCGGTAGTGATGTGGTCGGCTCATTAATAAGGGATATGCTGGATTGTAGCTATTAAATTTAACTTCTTATGGAGCCTCGCCCTATAGTTGAGAGGGTAAGTCTTGATGAACTGAACCGACCTGAGGGTGACTTAAAGTGTTCGGATCTTCTTTTCTCTCTATGGGACTGAGCATCATCTAATCAGACCCTTGCCACATGGCCCTTTCTTCGAGTGCTAGCACATAGCCTTCTTTGAGCGATTATTATATAATATCAAAAGTTCCCTCATTGGTTTTTTATTCTTTAAGTTCAAAGATGATTGTTGTCTTCACAATCTGGGACACATGGCTCATTTAGATTGTCATTTTACCTGCTCATGTCTATAAATGAAAATTGCCTTATGGCAACAAAAATTAAAAATAATAAATTGAACTTAATACCTAGTCATGATAATGACTTGAAACTTTTAATTAGGGCTGACCCCCGATCATTGGACTAGCGGATACGGTTCTAGTGGCCTGGTCACAACATGGGTCATGGTCCTAGAGTGTGAATCACATCGATTGTCCCGAGTGCATCCTCTAGTTTAGTCCGTCAGACTAAGTTAGCTTTTGAGCGCCTGCTGTCCTTGCTTTCTTCTTACTCGCCTTGCTGACCAACCTCATCTAAGATCTTGTCCAGTGCCCGACCTGTAACGATTCAGAATCTCCAAGGCTTTATTGTCAGCAAGATACACATTCCCATAATTTCCAGACTTGAAATTATGGAATAACTGTCTGCTCGGAGAAGAATGGAATGATGCACCCGAATCACGTATCCATGAGTCAATCTGAAGAATATACAGACTGCCCATACTAAGAATTAAAGCATCACCAATGTCATCTGAAAAATATACAGAATCATCATCTTCATGAGACTTGTTCTTTTGCTCTTTCTTCTTTTTAACTTTAAGGCAATCCTTTTTAAAGTGTCCCTTTTCACCATAGCCCCAATAGACAACCTCGTTTCTGCCATGAGATTTTCCCTGCCCCTTTGACTTCGATCAATCATGTTTACTATGACCTCCTTTCACCTTGGTCTTGCCTCTATCCTCGACACTGAGTGCATTACTAGATGAATCCCTAATGTCCTTTTTTTGAATGCTTTTGCTCATGACAACATCCCAAACTTCATTAAACTTTAACTTCTCAGACCCACGTGAACTACTAATTGCAGAAATAACAGTATTCCACAACTCAGGTTGAGAGGATAACAAAATTAGGGCTCTTATCTCATCATCAAAATTAATCTTGATAGAGCTTAATTAACTGATGATCCTATTAAATTTGTTAATATGATCCATGACAGATCCACTTTCAGACATCTCCAAATTAAATAAATGACGCATCAGATATACATTGTTAATTGCTGATAGTTTCTCATACATGTTTGCTAGAGCTATCAGCAGTCCTGCAATCATCATCTCCTTAACGATATTGAAGGCAACGTTTCTCACCAACGTTAAACAGATCAACCCTAGTGCCTTTCGATCCTTCAAATCCCAAACCTCCTATTTCATAGTTTTTTGGCTTCTCCCCTTATAGGGGTTCATGGCGATTATTCTGAAACAGACAATCTTCAATCTACATCTTCTAGAAACCAAAATCTGTTCCATCAAACTTCTCAATTCGAATCTTCGGGCTTTTCATTGCCTTTTCAGATCATTGTGATACAAGCCAAAAGTTATGATAACAGTTGTTGAGAATCGAATAATCACACAATCCAAAAAAAGCACGAAAAGAAAATAACACACAGATTTAATGTGGTTCACCAATTTGGCTATGTCCACAGCAGCTAGGGTTTTCTTATTTCTCTGTGAGTTTTGAAACCGAATATACTAGGAGAATATTATATATTTATATGCCTAGAAAAAATACAAAAAGACAAAATAGTTCTAAAAAAAATTCACCTCGGTGGCTCTGCCTCCGAACCCCCACCTTCGGTCAGTGGAGCATGGTGTACAGTCCATAATATATTATTAGGCTTCATATCTTAACACATTGGACATGTATTATTGTGGTTAGAATTTTTTTCTTGAATCATAGTTTGGTTATGTATACCATATGGAATAATGAACCCTAATGTAGTATGAACCAAATATAAGTTTCAAAACTCAAAGCACGTATACTCATATGTTTTGGAGCCTTTATTCAGGGCTCCTTTACATTAATGCTATTTATATATTTTTTTCAAAGATTCTTGAGAATGTTGAGAACTTTGGGATATTATAATGTAAATGTGAACCATCATTAATAGAGACATTTTGTTGGTTCTGTTCAGTTGTAGGTGAGGACAAATGCCTTCTAGCCAACCTTGTGGTTATAAAATTGATAGATTTTAATGTAATCCTAGGGATGGTTTTACTCTTTACTTATTATGCTATCATAGATTGCAGTGAAAAGGTAGTTAAATCCAAAGGATAGGTGGATCAGAGGTCATTTTTAAGGAATACAAGATAGGTATGCCTAAGAGGTGGATATCTACTATGCAGGCTCGTAGGCTTTTTAAGAGGGTCATTAGAGGTTTCTAACTCATATCAAAGAGCTTAATAATGATGTCAGAGAACCAATTTCATTGCTTGTTATGAGAGAATTCTTATATGTGTTTCTAAATGATCTAGGATTATTACAATAAAAAAGGGAGATAAAGTTCAAGATTAAGTTATTATTTGGTATTAAACCCTTCTCTATCCCCCGTTATAGAATGGAACCTACAATATTAAAGAAGTTAAAAGAACAATTTTAAGACTTGATAAATAAAGGTTTCATCTGACTTAATACCCTTCCTTGGGGTGCTTCTATGTTTTTTTTTTTTTTTTAAAGAAGAAGGATAGATACTTAAAACTATATACTAATTACAAACAGTTGAATAAGGTGACTATCAAGAACAAGTATCCTCTACCTGGGATCAATAATATATTTGATCATCTAGTAGGACTTGGATATTTTTCTAAGATGGTTTTAAGATCGGGGTTATATCAATTGAGAATTAGAGAGGAGGATGCACCTAAGGCAACTTTTAAAGTCAAATATGGGCATTTATGAGTATCTAGTGCTATCATTTAGGTTAACCAATCCCCCATTAGCATTGATGAAGATTAGTATTAACTATCAAGAATAAGTATCCTATACCTAGGATCAATGTATAGAATGTTCATATCATTCCACTATTGCCTTCATTGATTATGCACTAGTATACTATAGAAATCTAGAGGTGTATGCTCACCATCTAAAGAGGGAATTAAAGATTTTGAAGGAGCAAAACTTATATGATAAGTTTTACAAGTTTGAGTTATAGTTGAGAACCATATATTTTTTTAGGTCATGTGATATCAAAAAATGGGATTCAAGTAGAAAATAAAAAAGTTGAAGTAGTGGCAAACTAACCCAAACCTATATTAGTGATAAAAGATAAAAGCTTTTGAGTTTATTAGGTTATCTCTTTAGGGTGAAATGAGAGATCTTCATAGATTATAAGAGCTTGTAGTATATTTTTAGTTAAAGGGAACTAAATGTAAGATGAAGGAAAAGAGTGGAATTGCTTAGTGATTATGATTACTATATTCGGTATCATTCAAATAAGGGAAATATGGTGACATTATGTAGTGTTCACTAAATCTCTATTGTGATTGGAACAGAATTAAAATGAGTCTCTATCAATTTAGAATACTAACAATTTTGATTAACATTAATTAATGATAAATGACTATTTAGACTCCGTCAGGAGCTTCAACCAATATCGTTTGGCTAAGACGAAATAAGAGAAAAAATAGAATAAAAGACTAAAAGTATTATTGAAATTCCTCAAAGATTGAAAAGTGCCTTTCTAATAGCCAAAGGAGGCTATTTATAATAGAAATAAAACCCTAATGTGCAAAATTATGAAAATACCTAAAATATCCAAAAATAATAATTAAAATATAAAAGTTAGGTCCGGTCCAAATCTGCCGTAAAGTCCAAGGCTAACTGCTCCATATCATTCCCTTCCACTTGTAAAGAACTCGACCTCGAGTTGTCTTCAGCAGGATAGTACTGAAATAGATCCGCCACGTTAAACGTCTTGGAAATTTTCATCTCATGTGGGAGGTCAAGAACATAGGCATTGTCATTAATCTTCTGAATGATCCGAAATGGACCAATCTTCTTGGCATCCAGCTTTTTCTGTCCTCCAACATGTTCCTTGTGTAAATACACCATAACTTGATCACCGACATTGAAGGATTTGAAATGCTTATGTTTATTAGCTGTAACTTTATATTTATCATTGGCTTCCGTAAGGCATTGTTGTACTTGCTTGAAAATATCCACGTGCTGCTTTGCCAGGTTGCTTGCTGCAAGACTGTTATGATAACCTGTGGGAAGTGCGATAAGATCAACTGTATACACTGGGACTTTCCTGTACACAATAGCAAATGATGACATATTTGTGGAGCTGTGAATCGCACTATTGTAAGCAAATTCTGCTTAGGCAAGAGCAAGATCCCAAGCAGTTTTCTTGTTACTGCAGATGCAGCGTAGAAGATTGCCAAGCGTTCGGTTCACGACTTCAGTTTGTCCATCAGTTTAGGGATGGGCAGCACTGTTGTATCGAAGTTCAGTCCCAAAACGTTTCCATAAAGTCACCCAAAAGTGAGCTAGAAACTTCACATCTCTTTCAGAAGTAATGGTCTTGGGGACACCATGTAAGCGAACAATCTCCTGGAAAAACAGTTTTGCTACATGAGAAGCATCATTAGTTTTCTTACAGGGAATGAAATGCGCCATTTTAGAGAACCTGTCAACAACAACAAAAATGGAATCAAATCCACGTTGAGTACGTGGAAGACCAAAAACAAAATTCATAGACAAGTCCTCCTAAGGATGGGCTGGAATAGGCAGTGGAGTGTATAAGCCTGTATTCTGCGAATGTCCCTTCTGAGTTTGACACACTGGGCACTTCTGAACCATTCGACCTGTATCCTTTTTTAATTGAGGCCAATAAAAACGCTCCTCTAACCCAGCAATAGTCTTGTCACGCCCCAAATGACCACTCAAACCTCCTCCATGGATCTTGCGAATCAACTTTTCCCGCAAGGAAGATTGAGGGATGCATAACCTGTTCTCCTTAAAAAGAAAGTCATTATGTATCAAGAACCCATCAGTAGGCTGGTGAGTCTGAACTCTAGCCCATATATCAGCAAAATCATCATCTGTAGCATACAAATCCTTCAGAAATTCAAAACCTACAACCTCCTGATTAATTGTAATCAACAGAGCAGCCCTCCTACTCAAAGCATCTGCCACCTTATTACTATGGCCAGCCTTATGTTTGATGACATAATGAAAGGCTTCAAAGTAAGCTGCCCATCGGGCATGCATCTTATTCACATGTTTTTTAGTTTTAAAATGGATCAGAGACTGATGATCTGTGTGAATAATAAATTCTCGTCCCATCAAATACTGCTCTCAAGTTTTAAAAGCCCGAAATACTGCATATAGTTCCTGCTCATAAGTAGACCACTTCTTTCTAACTTCATTCAGTTTCTCACTAAAGAAGGCAATAGGCCTTTTAGACTGTGATAATACTCCTCCAATCCCAACTCCATAAGCATCACATTCAATCTCAAACAGTTTATCAAAATCAGGTAGAGCAAGAATAGGGGCAGAAGTAAGCTTATCTTTAATCTCTTCAAAGCTCTTGTTGGCAGCTTCAGTCCATGCAAATTTCTGCACTCTCTCTTTCTTCAAGCAATCTGTGATAGGGGCAACGATGCTGCTGAAATTTTTGATAAACCGTCGGTAGAAAGTGGCAAGGCCATGAAAGCTGTGAACTTCAGAAATAGTTTTGGGGATGGGCCAATTCCGTATTGCTTCTACCTTTATCTCATCAACATGTATCCCTTCTGCACTAACAACGAATCCCAGAAACAGAACGCGCTCCGTCATATAGATGCACTTCTTAAGATTAATAATCAGCTCACTTTCTTGTAGGGCCGTCATGACTTGACGGAGATGCTGTAGATGTTCTTCCTCACTGCGACTAAATATCAAAATGTCATCAAAATAAACAACCACAAATTTGCGTAAGAAAGGACGCAAAACCTGGTTCATGAGTCGCATAAAAGTGCTAGGTGCATTTGTTAAACCAAAGGGCATAACCAGCCACTCATACAAGCCTTCCTTAGTCTTGAAGGCAGTCTTCCATTCATCTCCCTCCTTGATCCGAACTTGGTGATAGCCACTTTAGAGGTCGATTTTAGAAAAGACTTTAGCCCCGGATAGCTGATCCAGCATGTCATCCAATCGTGTGATAGGAAATCGATATTGAACTGTAATTTTGTTGATGGCTCTGCTATCCACGCACATTCTCCAAGTCCCATCTTTCTTTGGAACTAATAGGGCAGATACTCCACAGGGGCTAATGCTCTCCCGAATATGCCCCTTCTTCAGTAATTCTTCCACCTGTTCTTGGAGGATTTCACTCTCCTTTGGACTCATCTTGTAATGAGGCAGATTCAGTAATTTTGATCCAGGAATGAGATCAATCTGATGTTGGATATCCCGCAGGGGTGGAAGCTCGGATGATTCCTCCACTATCTTAGGAAACTCCTTCAACAACTCTTTAACGAGCGGTGGTAAAGATGGTGCATCCTCCATTGTACCTTTTGCTCTCACCAATAAAGCTAGTGTGCCTCCAGATTTCTCAACTGCGCCTGATAGCTTCTGCACTCCCGTAGAAACAACAACAGTATGCTTCCCTTCCACCTTAGAATGTTTCGCAGAACTGAAAGGCAAGATAGTAATCTTCTTTTGATTCCACGTGAACATGTATGAATTCTCCTTCCCTTTATGCAAAGCATCAACGTCGAATTGCCACGGGCGACCTAGCAAAATACCGCAGCAATCCATATCTACAACATTACAATTAACAGGTTCAGTATAAGATTTACCGATCGAGATAGGCACGCTGTAGATTATGTTGACCTCAATTGTCGATCCTTCCTTAATCCATCCGACTTTGTATGGTGAGGGGTGAGGCTGTGTAGGCAACTGTAATTTTTCCACCAACTGTTTAGCTATCAGATTCTCACAACTGCAGCTATCTATAATTAGCCTGCAAATTGCCTCTCCTACTCGACACTTTGCCTGAAAAATCTTCCTCCTTTGTATCTCGTCCTCCTGTTTTGTAGAGCATAAGATCTTTTTCACCACATAGGTGACCTCTCCATCTTCAGAACCAGCAATAGATCTGTCATTGTCATCCTCTTCCTCGTCAGTTTCAGCCACATGCTCAACTATATTAACCTGCCGGCAGTCAGTATTAACTCCTCTACGTTCTGGACAATTATTCGATCGATGACCAGATTGCCTGCACTGGTAACATATGTCTCCTGTTGGCTTCTGATAAGGATTGGTCCTGCCTCCTTTGTTTGTTGTAGTAGTGCTTGCCTTGCCCTTACTTTCTCTCCTTTCTTCCATGGTATTCGGAGGGTTGCCAGAGTTTACAACCTTAGAAGGCTGCCCGCTGTAGTTGCCTCTATATTGCTACTTCCCTGTTGAATCAGAATTTCTGTAATTGAAATTCTGGTTGTACTGCTGCTGTCGTGGCTGCCAATCAACACGCTCTTCTGCCCTTTTTGCCATCTCAATAGCGTCTGCCAATGTGAAAATCGCTGCTACTCCCATCATACAATAAATTTCGTGATTCAGCCCCCTCTGATAATGAGCAACCTGTTGGGCCTCGTTCTCACAGTTTTCACATCTCGCCTGCAGCCTTAAAAACTCCTCGGTATACTCATCCACCCTTCGGTTCCCTTGTACACAGTCATGATACCGGTTATATAAGACCTAAGCGTGATCGCTAAGCAAGAACCGTTGTTCAAACATCTGCTTCATCAGCACCCAGTTTCGTATGGGCTCCAGCCTCTTCCGATAGCATTCGTTTTGAATCAAATTCCACCAGGCTGCTGCTCCCCCTTTCAACTTATAGGCCACAATTGGAACCTTGCGCTCCTCTTCCACGTTCATAATTTCAAAGAAGCGTTCAACCTCTGCCAGCCAATCAAGAACAGATTCAACATTTAATGAACCAGAAAAGTTTTGAAGGTCTATCTTGATCCTGTAACCTTCCTGATAATTCTGTTGGGGATTTACAGGCATAGGATTGACGACCACAGGATTGGCGGCCACAGGATTGGTGGCCACATGGGGATGTGCGGTGGCGGCGGGTTGGTGGATTCCCTGCTGCAGGGTCAGCTGTCCGATCATCTCCCTCAATTCTGCCAAAGATGCCTCAATCACAGCAAGTTGCGCCTCTTGGTTATCTGCCATGGTCGAACTTTGCTCTGATACCAATCTGATTAAGGACTATTTAGACTCCGTCAGGAGCTTCAACCAATATTGTTTGGCTAAGACGAAATAAGAGAAAAGATAGAATAAAAGACTAAAAGTCTTATTGAAATTCCTCAAAGATTGAAAAGTGCCTTTCTAATAGCCAAGGGAGGCTATTTATAATAGAAACAAAACCCTAATGTACAAAATTATGAAAATACCCAAAATATCCAAAAATAATAATTAAAATACAAAAGTTAGGTCTGGTCTAAATCTGTCGTAAAGTCCAAGGCTAACTGCTCCATATCAATTAACCATATCTTTCATCTTTGATTAAAAAATTAATTGTACTATACTATAGGAAAGCTTATTTCATCTATTTTTAACGGTTAAAATCACATACTAGAAAAAATAAAATTGCAAGATATAATTAATCAAAGACACCTACCTAAATATACTTAAAAAAATAAAAGAAATTATTTTAATTCACCATCCGATTACAAGAATTAAACTTTAATATCAATGTTGAAAAATTTATAAATTTTTCAAGATTCAAAAAAATAAATAACACTAAAAAACACTTTATACTATATAGTCCATGCGTAATTATGATATATGGATCATGCATATAATTTCACAGTTAAAAAATTACCTAGAATCGCAATATCTCTCACTAGCTTTAAATATGGAGGTTCAACTAAAGTTTCACATATCACTCACTATACCATTGATTGATTTACACACGATTTTTGAGATTTTATTCAAGAAAATAATACTGATATAGTCATATCCAAGAGAAACTCGTTTTCTCACAAAAATAGAGTTCCAATTTATTGAAATAATTATTGTTTTCTAATCTCCCATCAGATTAGAAACATTTTGATTCTAATAAACAAAATCAACAAATGAGAGAGAGACCGAAATAGATACAAGAAGACATTACTTTAAAAAAATGAAAATAAAAAACTAAGGTTGCGTTTGGTAATGGTTTTGGATTTATGTACTTTGTTTTTTAAAACTAAGTTTTATTTTTATTTTGTTACTTCTTTCTTAAAAACAATTTTCCAAAAATTGCTTGTATAAAAATAAATTTATAAATTTTTATATAAAAAAGTAATAAAATATTTTTTAAAATAATAAAATAAAGATATGAATAATTTTATAAATGGACGTTAATTAAAATAAATAACAAATTATTTTTATAAAGTATAGGATATTATTTTAAAAAATATTACTATTGGTCCCTATAAAATAAAATAAAAAAAACATTAATTAATCTCTCAATTTTGAAACATACATTAAAATGCATTTGATACTTTAAAAAATCTACTAGTTAATCATTTTGCTAATTTTAGCCGTTAAGTATTGTAAAAAAATATATATTTTTAAATTTCTATCGTTAGATAAATTTATTAATTAATCTATTTATTTGAAAGCATACATTAAAATGTTTCAAAGTTTTTAAAAATATTATTAATTAATCCCTTTATTAATTTAGTTGTTAAATATTTTTAAAAAATTTAAAATACCCTCAATTCGAAAGGATTATTTAAAAAGCATTTATACAAAACTAAAAAATCAACTAATGAATTTTTTCACGTCACAAAACTAAATAGCAAAACACTTAAATACTAAAACAAATACAATAACTAATTAGTATACTTTTACTTTTAATATCTCAGAATTATTTTAATATATTTTTTAAAATCGAAAGATTAAATAATAAATTTTTTTAGATAATTCTTGTAAAAAAGTTTAATATTCCTGGAAGACTAATTAGTAGATATTTAATTAAAATTGAAAAATTAATTAATGAATTTTTTCATAACTGACTGTATGGTAAAATATTTAATAATTAAAATTAATGAAAATAACTGATTAATAGATTTTTTTTAAATTTAAAATTATTTTAATATAGTTTTTAAAATTAAAAAATTAATTAATGAGTTTTTTATATTGTAATGATTAAATAGTAAATTTATAATAATAAAATAAAAATCTATTTTAAAATTAATTGAATGAAAATGTATTTCAAAAAAAATTAATTGATGAAAATAAAATTCTTAAATATTTAATAACAATAATATGATAAAATTTGTAGAAATATATTTAATAGAATCTGAAATAAGAAAATTAATATTTATATATTTTACTTTTTAATTTCTTATTTTAAAAACGTTTTCCCATAAATAGTTAAAAAAAAAAAAGCAACACTAATAAATAAATAAAATTTTTTATTTTTTATTAAATAAAAAATAAAAAATCACAACAAAAATAAATACACCTAAAAACAATTAGATGGTTGCCTGCCCACCGAGCTGACCGCCCACGATTTTTTTTATTTATTTTTTTATTTCCTTTTTTTATAAACAAAATTCAAATGGAATTATTTAAATAAAGAACAAAAATTTTATTTTAGTGAGCTTTTTATTTCCAGGCTTTTGGACTATTTCCTTCACCTTTAATGCACCTTTTTATCTTTTGCGGATTGTTTTATAATATTATCTTTAGGATCTGTTTATTTTATAAAAAATATATTTTTATATTTTTTACTATTTAAAACACTTAAAAAATTAATTAATAAAAAATATTTTTTATAAAAAAAAATTAAATTATTTTTAAAAAGTAATTTTTTTCTTTTCAAAATAGATTGTTTCTACGTTTTAAGTATCAATTCTATTAAAACATGTACATATAAATTTATAAATTTTCTTTGTTTTTTAAATTATAATTTAAAAAATAAAAAATAAATTATTTTATTATAAAATATTTTCTTACGAAAAATATTTATTTTTTATGAATAAAGATTTAGTCTCAGAAAATATTTCTATAAAACTATTTTTTATACTTTCTGTCATTTACAGCATTGAAAAAAAATTAATCAGTAACAAATATTTTTCATATAACTTATTTTTTTTAAAAACAAAAAATTATTTTTTATATTTTAATAATTTTTTAAAGATATTTATATATAAATTTATTAATATATTTTATTTTTAAATTAAAATTAAATAATAAAATTAATATTTTATTTAAAAAATATTTTTATAAAATATATTTTTTAAATATGAATAATTTTCCATAAACAAACCAAGTTTCAATGTTTGTATATTATCCACATGGCCTGACAAGATCTTCAGCATGGCTCGTGCTGTTTCTTGTTTGACTTTTCATTGTGTAAAGTGTATAGCTGATGAATTTGTACTGCATTTATGTTAGTAGCCGTTGGTAAGTGCATGTGGTTTTCACGTGACTGAGAGTATTATAAAGATCTTGCACAAACATTTATTTACAAATAAATAAAATCTCTCCTTTTTTTATAATAAATAAAATTATAAAATTATCAAAAAATAATTAAAATATAAAATTAATCTAAAATTTTTACTTTGAACTTTGTGATAAATCTATAACTCGTGTCACATTTTTAAAAGTTATGCATCTTGAAATTCTATTTTTCAAAATTCAATTTTTAAAAAATTATTATGGATCTCTATTGAACGTCGATAATAAAAATTAAATTTATTCAAATTTAACGTAAAATCTAAAATTAATTATCGTCAATATTTTTATTTAAAATTAACTAAATTTAATTTAATTTTTATTAATTAAATTTCTATATTTTTATTAAAATTCAAATTAATTCTAATTTAATATAATATCATTTTTAATAATAAAAATATTATTTTTTATAATTTAAAATATAAAAATTGAAAATAATAATTAACATAAAAATTTTAAAAAAATACATAAAAATAGTAAATATTTTTTAAAATTATAAAAAAGATATCTTATGATTAAAAAGAATATTTTATTATTAAAAAATAATATTACATTATTTAAAATTATATTTATTTATAGGCTTAATTGAAAAAAAAAAAAAGTAAACTATTCTTTTTTGAAATAGAAAGTAAATTATTCTTATTTAACAAAATGAAACGCAACTCAAGTCACATGATGAAAATGCATAAAGTAATGAAAATGTGATCAGTCCGACACGTTCTTATCCAATTCATTCTCCTAGAATTTGTGACTGTTGGGTGACCATTCAGGCACATCCTTATCCAATTCACTCTCTTGAATTTTTGAGTATTCTTGCAGCATTTCGAATGATAGGAACCAAAAACAAAATAAAATGCATTAATTTTCCAATAAATTAATCTGGAAATCTAAAGGAAACTAGATTAAAAAAAAATGTTTGATTCTAGGAAAAAAAAATTATGAAGAATCTGCCTTTTTTTAAAAAAAAGAAAAAATCAGCATCCCTCCCCCTGCCCTCCTTTCCCTTTAAGTTATATGATGAATTTGTAGCAAAAAATAAATAAATAAAAAACTATAAATATAATTCAAAAATTAAAATAAACAAAATTGATTATAAAAAATGAAAAAATCTGGGATAATATCCATTTATTAAAAATTTTATTTTTTTCTAAGTCTATTTAAAGTCTTATAATTATTAAATTGAGCCCAAGTAATACAATCTTATGGATTTAGAAAACATATTACAAAAAAGAAATTAGTTAACTAAAATCATTTTATCTATTAAAATGAAATTATTTAATCTAAATATGCATTTTATTTCCTAAAATTAACTTTCTTATATCTATATAACTATGTGTTTTAAGAGTTAAATAGGTGTCTACAATACCATAATCAATATAATTAAGGTCACAACAATGAATCTCAAACCCATGTAGAACTCATCAAAGGTAATTAAGCCGAGAATGACATCACATGCACTTGGAAAAATAACTTAACTGAGTTTATTCGCTCTTCGAATAAAATTTATAATATAATTATTATATATAAAACGGTTGTATTATTTATTGCTTATGATAAATTTTATTGATTATGATAAAATTTAAACTTTACTCAATTCAGCATCATAGACGAAAATTCTGGTGTTAAAAGAAAGATCTGACATCAAATCAATTTAGATGCAATTGCCTTAAATGTGCAATAGACAGAATTTATTTTGTCTTCTAATCTGGATTCAACCCAACTCAAAATTCAAAATTCAAAATTAATTTTCATAAATTACAGCTATCAATTGAGATAGAAGAGACAATATAGATGAAAAATGAAATATATCACAATTTCGGACAGATCAAGATAAATAAGGTAAGGGCGATTTTTTTTATGGATTTCAATTTTTTCTTCTGAAAGAGATTATGTGATGATTAATAATCAAGAAGGTGCAGCCATGGACACACAAGTTTTCACCGAAATCAACAACGAAGAAAAGGAAAACTCAAAAAAAAATCCTAGATCCTAAGATAAATCAGAATTTACCTCACTTTGACTCTGATACCAACTGACGCGAAACTCTATGGCACAAGCCACAAACCCACACGCACAAATAGATATGGAATCCAAAGATTTGATAAACTAACCTCCTATGGCACTCCACACTTAGAGAAGCTGAAACACCAATGATCGAAGGATTTAGATGAGAATCTGACAAACGCCATAACGAATAGTTGATAAGTTAGCCAAGATTCTTGGTGCAATTGATGAAAGTAAATTCTCACTCTCACTTAAAGCAATACACGTCAAAGGCATAAAAAGAATTCTGAAAATTTAGATTCAAAGCTGTCTCTTACAGGTGTTTCTTATCCTTATATAGTAAGGAGAGAAAATAAAAACCCTAAGACACTCTTTTTAGGTCTGACCGAACTACACACAAAACCCAAACCCAATCACACGCTAAAATAACACATCAAATACATAGGTATTAAAACATGAGCCCAAAACATGGCCCAACACTCTAAAACTTAAAAGATAAAATATGGCCAGAATACAAGCCCAAACAAAACTAAAATAAAACAAGTGTTTAAATAATAAAACATAATAAGCCCATCATACCAAAGCTAAATCTTCACAAAAGTCTTTCTTGATCTTCACTTTAGGCTTCCCTTTGTGTAGTTTTAGCCCATAGGTTTGATTAGGCTCCCTAAGCCTATGATTGCAAGTGTTACACCAAATCTGCCCCATATGAGTTGAAGCACGCCCCAAATATATATGGATCATATGAATATGATTTTAAACTCCTTTTAGATTCATTTGAATGATATAAGTTTACTCCACACCAGTGTTAGAAATTTATCCTATTGGATCCGTATCACAAGTTGCCAAGGAACGTTCTTGGGGCTTTAGATTCATTCAACTGTCTATTGCATTAAGAAATAGAGAGACCTAATTCTAGCTACCCAAACATATGGTGATATTGCTAGATTATATAATCTTCTTGGTTTTTACACCAAGAGTTATTTGTGTTTGAATAATTCAATCAATTACGGACTTCAGACTACTCAAACTAACAAATTATTACTTTGCAATCAAGAATCAATGGGCCCTATTGATCTAAACAACAAAGCAACAACAGAATTAAATATGAAATTGCATAAATATTGATAAATAAAAGAAGAACATAATAAGTTCAGATCTCACAATTCATAAACAAACTGAAGTTTCACCTAATCTTCAACTAGAAAAAGGGGTTTCAGCCACTCATGGCTGAAACTAAAATAAAAATAAAGAAAGAAAACAAAAAAGAAGAAGAGGAAGGGCCGGCCGAGCGGCTGCTAGTGTGGTAATTCCCGAAGATGATGATCTCCTTTGTTTGTTGGTTTGTTATCCTTTTATATCTGCTTTGTGTAGCCCTTTGTTTCCTTGTTTAGATGGAGTCCTTTTCCTATTTGGAGTTGGATTCTTTGAAGGCAATTGAATCTTCTTGAGATTTGGCTTCCTTGATAGGTGGGATAGGGTGTTGAGCTGTCTTGGAGAGTTGATGAGCTGTCTTCACGTGTTTGGGGAAGGATAGACTTCTTGAAAACTTGAATTTTAATTTTCCCGCGTTTCTGCTATCTGCTGTCGCAAGTTCTGTTTGCCCAGGTTGTTTGGGCAAACAATCTGGTTGAACAATCTGTTTTGGTGCTGTCTGTCACTCTGCTTCTGTTCCACAGGGTCTGTTTGCCCAGGTTGCTTGGGCAAACAATCTGGTCAAACAACAAGTCTGTGCTATTCTTCATCCTTCTCCCATTTGAGCTGCAGCTTGGTTTGGGCAACCCGACTTGGGCAAACCAGCCTTGTTCTCTTTCATTCTCTTTTGACAATTTTAAGGCCATTTTCACCAAATTACCTTTTTACACCATCTCCTCCAAAATAAGGTCAAAACCACAAAATTAGGTAGAAAATATGTAAATTAACGTAAATAATAACATGAAAAATGAGTCTAAATTTATTTTGATCAGAAATTAATTGGGCAAATCACACAGCCAGACGATAGAGATACTTCATTTATTACTAGGGCAAATCACTTTCCCCATATCTCTTTTGTAACGACCCGAAAATCGGACCGCTACCGGCGCTAGGATCCAGATCGGCTTAAGGCCGCTGGGACCCGTAGCAAGCCAAACATTTATCCTGTAAACCTGTTCAATCCCATACATGATCAACAAAATACATAAAAATTAACTTTTCTTATTGGTCATTCATTCATTCATTCACTAAACTCAACCTGTGCATGCACTATACATAGACATAATCATAAACATTAACCCCTCCTTGGAGTCTCATCAATGCTCCAATGGGGTGACATAACATGTATTGAGTTTGGTTCATATAAGCATCATTACACATCTAGAATCATGTACTAAAAGGGATTTACATCATACTATGGTCAAGCACAACTCTAACATCCATAACATTGTTACATAACATTTCTATACTATACTTTTACATTACATCAAATTCATGTCCACAACTATCTATTACATGCATCAAGACTCTACTCTTGCTGACTTCCTGGTCTACCCTGTACCTGCAAACCTGGGGGTTAAGGGAGAGGGGTGAGCTATAAAGCCCAGTGAGCAGAATAGTAAAAACATATATTAACATTCATGCTTTCATGAAATGCGTCACATCACAGACAATTCGCATTGTAATACCCGGCTCGAGTCCGGCATCGGCATTCCTGTCGTCCGGTGGAATCTCGGGTGTCGGAACCCTCGAGAAGGGTAATGCATAGGTTTTCCAAGGTATTTTCACTTGTTTTCATGTTTTGAAGTGGTAAAAGACTTGAGTTTTGAAAGAAAAGCAACAAGGGAGAACTGCAAAGGTTCGGCCGCCGAAGGTCACTTTCGGCCGCCGAACATTGCATGGTTGCGGCTTCACGTTCGGCTGCCGAAGGTGGTCTGGCCAGCCACCTATAAAGGGCCAAGGGTCGGTGGAAGGAGGTTATTTCTCCTCCACTTGCAGCCAGAGGTGAGTTCAGCCTCTCCCACGTTGACTTTCATGTTTTCCATGATTTTCATCAAATCTTTCAAGAGTTTTAAGAGTTTTGGTGACTTATGAAGGTTTTGAGCAAAAGAACCAAGTTTTGAAGCTTGGAGCTTTGGAAGAGCTTTTCTTCATATCTCCACGTTAGGATCCTTCATCCTCAAGTTGTGTAAGAGGTAAGTGAAGATCCTGAGCTTCTTTGATGATTTTGAACGGTTTTAGGAAGTTTGTATGGGTAGTATGCATGTGTAGGTTTAGGTGAGGTTTTTGGTGATTTGTGGTGTTCAAACATGTTTACGTGTTATGTGCTATGTTTGTTTGGGGTTTTAGGGTAGTTTTAGACCCCTTGTGCATATATATGTGTATATGCTCGTTGGGAGTAGTTGATATGCATGTTTGTAGGTTTTTGGGCAAAGTTGGCATGAAACAGAGCAGGGTTCTGCCCTTCAGGCAAAACCAGGTTCGGCCGCCGAAGGAAGGTTCAGCCGCCGAACCCCTTGTGGAGGCAGTTTCGGCTGCCAAAGGTTGCCCCCGAAAGTTAGGCTTTCGGTGTAGACAGAGACTTTCGGCCGCCGAAAGAGGGAGTTCGGCCACCGAAAGAGGGAGTTCGGCCGCCGAAAGTGTGTGAGTTCGTCTCTGGACGAGACCTTCGGCCGCCAAAGGTGCCGCCGAACATGCATGAGTTTCGTCTCTGGAGAGGGGTTTCGGCCGCCGAACTTGCCGCCGAAAGTGCCCTGTCCAGCTTTCTTTAGCATGTTTTATGTGATGGTTTTAGGATTGTTTAGAGGGGTTTTGGGGAGTTTCTTAGAGATGTTCTTGAGTGAGTTTGGTCCCTCATTTGAGTCCACCTGTGTAGGTACGGACCAGAGGAATCAGGGAGGTCAGCAGTGAGTCCAGTGGCAGAACCTGCAGAGTCAGTTCAGAGAGAACTACAGGTGAGTGGAACTTAACTTAATGTTTTAATATGAGAACTGAATCTTTTATCATGCTTCATGCATCATGCATATGCTATAGGGTGAGTGCATTAGTGTACAAAAAGATGATGCATTGCATTTATCCTTGTACTTGGCACTGCTCCTTGTACATTGTTTCTATGAGACGGCACGGACTTCGTGAGGATTCATTAGCCCTCAGAGGAAAGACCTGGAACAGCCCTACGGGGACCAGGCACAAAGACCTGGAACAGCCCTACGAGGACCAGGCACATGGTACTCCGGTACCCCAGATGAGATAGAGGGAGTTTTGATCCGTCCGGCCGAGGTGATGTGATTATGTGTTGCATTCCATGAGAGCATGTTTTAGCACCTGTGCTTTTCTTACTATTCTACTCACTGGGCTATAGTAGCTCATCCCTCTCCCCTAACTCCAGTTGTGCAGGTTCAGAGGTCAGAGAGAACTCAGCAGGGTACAGGAAGAGTACAGAGTATTGTAATAGCTAGTGTGGACATGTAAATGTATATGTATAGTGTATAGAATGGTGCTTGACTTATAAGACTTGTAATCCCTTTGTGGAGTCACATGATCAGTTTATGTATGTTTTTTTATTGTTGTATGTTTATGAGCAAAACCAGGCTTAACATTCTGAGTTTGATCCGCCTAGCGCCATGAGGAGCTCTAGTAGGGATTAGTAGAGAACAGAGAGAGTGCATGCACAGGTTAAGCCTTGGAATGAAGAAAAGTTTTATGTGGTTTACAAAAAATGTATGATCATGTATGGGATTTCATAGGTATACAGACAGGATAGCAGGCTTACTGTAACGCCCCGGAAATCCGGACCGCTACCGGCGCTAGGATCCGGGTCGACTTAAGGCCGCCGGGACCCGTAGCAAGCCTGACATATAACCTGTAAACCTGTATAATCCCATACATGATCAACAACATGCATAAAAATTAAAACTTTTCTTCATACATACTGTCATCAACTAACTCAACCTATGCATACTCTGATCATATACATAACATAGTCCCTCTGTGGGATCTCATCAAGCCTTAAAGGCAAAACAACCTGTGTTGAGTTAGTTTACATAAACATCATAACATAAGATCATGTATATACAAAAGGGATTAACAATATATTATGGTCAAGCACAACTCTATCCTCAATGACCTCATTACATAACATCCTGAATATTTTTACATCTCATCATAATACAGTTGTCATGTCCACAAACTAACTGTTACATACAAATGACTTTTTGTTCTTGCCTTCTCTATCTATCCCGTACCTGCAAACCTGGGGGTTAGGGGAGAGGGGTGAGCTAGATGCCCAGTGAGTAGAACTATAAAAAGGATATTTAAAACATGCTATCATGAAATGCGTCACTGCACAAATAAATCACACCACGGATGGACTGATTCAAAAATCCCTCAACTCCATGCCCGGCCCTATTATGGGCACCACAGGACTTCGTATTGCCCGGCCCTATTATGGGCACCACAGGTCTTCGTATTGCCCGGCCCTATTATGGGCACCACAGGACTTCGTATATAGAAGGCTAATGAATCATCCTAATGTCCATCCACTATCATCTATCACAACAATACAATGCGGCATAGTCGTGAATTCTAATGCAAACAACCTATAATATGATCATGATGCATGAAGCATGGTAAAAGCATTTCATTTCTTAATTTAAAAGGTTAAGCTTAGTTCCACTCACCTCTGGCTGACTCTGACAAACTCTGTAGCAGCTGGCTCACTGCTGGGGTCCTTGGTTCCTCGGGTCCGAACCTACACAGGTGGACTCCAATGAGGGACCAAACATACATAAACATCACTCTAATATATTCCCCAAAAACCCCCTAAAACATCCTGAAAATATCTCATAGAGATATGCATGAAGTGGCTGAACAGGGCACTTTCGGCGGCACCTTTGGCGGCCGAAAGTCCTGGACAGAGACGAAACTCAGGTAGGTTCGGCGGCACCTTCGGCGGCCGAAAGTCCCAGACAGAGACGAAAGTCTCTTTTCGGGGGCAACTTCGGCAGCCGAAAGGCCTGCCTCCCCAGCCATGTTCGGCGGCCGAAAGTGCCTTCGGCTGCCGAACCTAGTTTCTGCCAAAGGGCAGAAACTCGGTTCCTTTGTGCATTTTTGCCTCCAAACTCACCAATCATGCATATACCTCATTTAAAACATGCATACAAGATCCTAGGGGCCTCAAAACATCAAATACCCCAACTACAACACTTCAAGCATACTCAAACATGCCACATTGTTCATAAATCACATAAAACCTAACATTTGCTTAAAAACTCATACAACCCTATACATGCCATTCTACCCCATAAAATCACTTAAAACTTACTTAAAACACATGAGGAGCTTAAGATCGGCTCTTACCTCTTGAAGATCGAGAGGGAGACGACCTAAACTTGGAGATCCACGAAAATGAGCTCCTGAGTTCCCAAAGCTCCAAAACTTGGTTTAAAAGCTCAAAACCTTCAATGCAAGCTTAAAACTCAAGAAAAATGGTAGAGGTTTGGAGGAAGAACACAAGAGTTGCAAAGGGAAGGTCGGAAGCTTGCTGTGGCCGGAAATAGGAGAAAGCTCGCCCATTTCGGCTAAGTGCCCCTTTTATAGGTGGCTGGCCAGGCCACGTTCGGGGGCCGAATGTGCCTCCGCATCCATGCAATGTTCGGCGGCCGAACTTGACTTTCGGCGGCCGAACCTGGACTGCCCTCACTCATGCTTTCGGGGGCCTAACGTGCCTCCAAAACGCATGCATGTTCGGCGGCCGAACTTGACTTCCGGCGGCCGAACCTGGGTTTTCCTCCAATGCTATTTTCATGCAATAACTCATTTAGTTTCATACTTTAAAACATTAAGATTCATGAAAACATTTTATAAAACATGTCTTTACCCCTTCTAGAAGTTCCCGACATCCGAAATTCCACCGGACGGTAGGAATTCCGATACCGGAGTCTAGCCGGGTATTTCATTCTCCCCCCCTTAAGAACATTCGTCCCCGAATGTTCCTCACTAGCACACATAGCAAGGCAAAGAACATAACATACATAGGGATCTAACCTTAAAAGAGATGAGGGTACTGCTGGAGCATAGACTCCCGTGTCTCCCAAGTGCATTCTTCCAAGTTGTGGTGGTTCCACAGGACTTTCACCATCGGGATTTCCTTGTTTCTTAACTTTCTGATCTGGGTGTCTATGATCCGCACTGGCTGTTCAACATAGTGAGATCCTCTTGGACCTCCACATCAGGCTCACTAAGAACCTTGCTCGGATCTGACACAAACTTCCTCAACATTGAAACATGGAAAACCGGATGGATTCTTTCCATCGAAGCAGGTAAATCCAGCTTGTACGACACATTCCCAATCTTTTGCAAGATTTCAAAGGGTCCGATGTATCGTGGGGCTAGTTTACCTTTCTTCCCGAAGCGAACCACTCCCTTCATTGGAGACACCTTGAGCAATACCAGATCCCCCTCCTGAAACTCTAACTGTCTTCTGCGGACGTCTGCATAGCTCTTCTGTCTGCTTACAGCAGTCTTGATTCTTTCTCTGATTATGGGTACCACCCTGCTGGTGATCTCTACTAACTCAGACCCTGCCAAGGCCTTTTCTCCTACTTCCTCCCAGCAAACAGGTGATCTGCACTTCCTTCCATACAAAGCTTCATATGGAGCCATCCCGATGCTAGCATGATGGCTGTTGTTGTAGGCAAACTCCACCAAAGGTAGATGTTGCCTCCAAGAACCGCCAAAGTCTAGCACACACATTCTGAGCATATCCTCAATAGTCTGGATGGTCCTTTCTGACTGTCCATCAGTCTGGGGGTGGAAGGCAGTACTGAAATCCAACCTAGTACCCATGGCATTCTGCAGACTCCGCCAAAACCTGGAGGTGAACTGGGGCCCTCTATCTGACACTATCGAAACAGGAACCCCATGCAGCCTGACGATTTCATCCACATATACCTGCGCCAACTTGTCCACAGAGTAGCCACTCCTGACAGGAATGAAGTGAGCAGATTTGGTGAGTCTGTCCACAATCACCCATATGGAGTCCACTCTGTTGGACGCCGCCGGTAACCCCACTACGAAATCCATAGCTATATTTTCCCATTTCCATTCTGGAATAGGTAGCGGGTTAAGCATTCCAGCCGGCTTCTGATGTTCCAGCTTCACCCTCTGACACACTTCGCAGGCTGACACGAACTGTGCCACTTCTTTCTTCATAGCTGGCCACCAATAAACCTTCTTTAGATCTTGATACATCTTGGTGGCTCTGGGGTGAATGCTGTATCTCGCATTATAAGCCTCTCTCATAATGTCTCCCTTTAGCCCTATGTCATCTGGTACACATAGTCTGCTCCCATAGCGGAGGATCCCCTTACTGTTGAATCTGTACTCGCTATCATTGCCTGACTGAACAGTCCTGGCAATCTTCACTAACTCTGGGTCCTCATGCTGTTTCTGAGCCACCTGCTCCAGAAACACGGGTGTCACTCTCATCTGGGCCACTAAGGCACCTGTACCAGACAACTCCAACTGTAGACCTTCCTCAATAAGCTTGTAGAACTCCTTCACCACTGGTCTCCTCTCTGCCGTGATGTGGGATAGACTACCTAGTGACTTCCGGCTTAGGGCATCTGCCACGACATTCGCCTTACCCGGATGATACTGAATCTTGCAATCATAGTCACTCAGCAGCTCTACCCATCTCCTCTGTCTCAAGTTCAGATCCCTCTGACTCAAGATGTACTGCAGGCTTTTATGATCTGTGAAGATCTCACATTTCACCCCATAGAGGTAATGCCTCCACATCTTGAGTGCAAAGATTACTGCTGCCATCTCAAGGTCATGTGTGGGGTAATTCAACTCATGCTTCTTCAGCTGCCTAGAAGCATAAGCGATCACCCTCTCATTCTGCATCAGTACACAACCCAGTCCCACACGGGACGCATCACAAAAGACTGTAAAGTCCTCATCACTAGATGGCAGAGCTAAAACTGGTGCTGAAGTCAACCTCTTCTTAAGCTCTTCAAAACTCTCTTCGCATTGGTCGGTCCACAGAAACTTCTGATTCTTCCTGGTTAGTCTGGTCAGAGGAGCTGCTATCTTTGAGAAGTCCTGAACGAACCTCCTGTAGTAACCTGCCAAACCCAAGAAACTTCTAATCTCTGTCACTGAAGTGGGTCTAGGCCAGTTAACCACAGTTTCTGTCTTCTTGGGATCCACCTCAATACCATTCTCTGACACTACATGCCCCAAGAACGAAATGCTCCTCAGCCAGAACTCACATTTAGAGAACTTGGCATACAAGCCATGTTCCCTCAAAGTCTGCAAGACCAACCGCAGATGATGGGCATGCTCCTCTGCATTCCTGGAATACACTAAGATATCATCTATGAAGACAATAACAAAGTGATCCAGGTACTGGCTAAACACTCTGTTCATGAGATCCATGAATGCTGCAGGGGCGTTAGTTAACCCGAACGGCATCACAAGGAACTCAAAATGCCCATATCTGGTCCTGAAAGCCGTCTTTGGCACATCCTCATCCCTTATCCTTAGCTGATGGTACCCCGATCTTAGATCTATTTTGGAGAAACAACCCGCTCCGGCTAGCTGGTCGAATAGATCATCGATCCTAGGCAATGGGTACCTATTCTTGGTAGTGACTTTGTTCAACTGCCTGTAGTCGATACAAAGTCTAAGGGATCCATCCTTCTTCCTCACAAACAAGACCGGAGCACCCCAAGGTGAGGTACTCTGTCGGATGAAACCCTTTTCTACCAGCTCTTGCAATTGCTCTTTCAACTCCTTTAACTCGGCTGGAGCCATCCTGTAGGGAGGGATAGAGATCGGTCTAGTGCCAGGCACCAACTCTATCTCGAACTCTATCTCCCTAGCAGGTGGTAAACCTGGAAGCTCATCAGGAAAGACATCCTGAAACTCTCTGACAACTGGCACCGAGGCCGGCTCCCTGACCTGACTGTCTAGCTCTCTCACATGAGCTAAGTACCCCTGACATCCCTTCCTAAGCAACCTACGAGCCTGAAGAGCTGATATCAGACCTCTAGGTGTGCCCCTCTTGTCTCCTCTGAAGACGACCTCTGACCCGTTCTGATCTCTGAACCTGACTACCTTGTCTCTGCAATCCAAGGTAGCACCATGGGTAGATAGCCAATCCATCCCTAGAATGACGTCAAAGTCTGTCAAATCTAGAACCACAAGGTCGGCGGAGAGGCATCTTCCCTCAATCAAAACTGGACTGTACTGGCAGACTGACACTGCCACTGACGGGTCACACTTGGGTCCACTGACCCATAGGGGACACTCTAACCCAGAGACTATCAGACCTAACCTCTCAACGGCTCTCGGAGCAACAAATGAATGAGATGCACCTGGGTCCATTAATGCATACACATCAGAACACCCAATGACGAGATTACCTGACACCACGGTGTTGGATGTGTTAGCCTCCTGCTGTGTCATGGTGAAGATCCTGGCTGGAGCTGATGGACCATCACCTCGGGAACCAGAAGAAGAGGCTGCCCCTCTCCCTCTACCTCTGCCACTGCCCTGAGTTGTGGCTAGAACTGCTGGCTGTGCCACACTACCAGAAGCTGTCTGCTGGGGCTGGCCCATAAAAGGCGCTCTAGGACAATCCCGAGCTATGTGTCCCTCCTGTCCACATCTGAAACATGCATTAGTCCCAGCTCGACACACTCCCCTGTGCGGTCTTCCACATCTCTGGCATTCTGTACCGTCTGAGCCTGAGCTCGAGCCACCGCCAAATCCCAGACCGGATTTCAACTTGTTCTAAAACTTATTCTTCTTCGGCTTCTTGGTGGCGTTATCCCATCTCTTCTTACCTGAGCTCTGAGAAGAGAAACCTGGTCCTCCTCTGCTTGGGGTCTTAACCCCTGAAGACTGGGTCACTGACTGCTTCACTGACCCCTCAACTATAGCACTTGCCTCCATTCTTCGAGCCATATCCACCACAGTGTGGAAACTTTCTCTCTCAGCTGACTGAACCAACGAGGAGTACCTGGAATGCAGCTTCATAACATATTTCTTAGCTTTCTTCGTATCTGAATCTAGAGCTTGCCCCGAAAAAGGCAATAGCTCCAAGAATTTATCCGTGAACTCCTCTACACTCATGTGCTCTGACTGCCTCAGTTGCTCAAACTCAATCATTTTCAGTTCTCTAGAACTGTCTGGAAAAGCCCATCCAGCGAACTCATTCGCAAACTCTTCCCATGTCATCCCTTCTAGTCTTGGGTCCACATAACACTTGAACCATTCCCGTGCCTTCTTGCACTTTAAAGTGAACCCTGCCATCTGAATGGCCCTGCTGTCACTTGCCCCTAGCTCATCAGTTATTGTCTTCACTACTCTCAGATACTCGAAGGGGTCATCCCCTGACTTGTATTTGGGAGCATCTAGCTTGAGGTAATCTGTCATCTTTACCTTGCTCCCATCAGCTGAGCTAGGTCTAGGAGGTTGAGTAACTGGGGCTGCTGGTTCTGTATGTGGTGGAGGTGGAGGTGCAGCATTCCCCGAGGCGGGGTTTGCCGGGTTTGGATAGAAAGGTGAGGGTGGATAAGCTGGGTACTGTGTATAGGGTGGGTAGAAAGGTGGATAAGGCATGTAGGTAGGGTAGGGGTTAAAGCTGGAGTAATCCGACGTGCCTCCCATCGGATACCCTGAACCCTGTGGGAAGGGTGGATAATGGGGTGGAAAACCATACCCCGAGGCCTGAACGCCTCCCTGAGACTCCCCTGTCCCTTCTTCCTGCATGCTCACATCCAGGTTCCCATCCCTCCTCTGATCCTCTTCCATAACCTCCCTCACATCTGAAGAACTTCCTCCTCTATCAGTCCCCCTTCTGCTGGCATCAAAAGACCTTCTAGGGTCCCTTGACACTCTATCTCTGTTGGCTCTACAAGACATTGCCCTAGGCAATGTAGGAGGACGGGCGCTCGTGCCCTCATCCTCAGGTGGCACTCCAGTCAATCGCGCAGATCGACGAGTTCCTCTCATCCTATTCTCTGAAAAATAGCTCATAACAAGCGAACATTAGCATCATATGGTTCATGTGGGCACACATGAACCCTCATCGCATACATCACATAGCATATCATATCATTAATGCACATGCATAAAGTCATGGCATTTCACATCATCATGCAAGACAGGACTCAACATCCTATCCTAGTGGACATGACTTTCCTATTGTGCTTGACCTTCTATAACATCTATGAGCCCGACACTCTAGGTTCGACCATATGAACCTAGGGCTCTGATACCATTCTGTAACGCCCCGGAAATCCGGACCGCTACCGGCGCTAGGATCCGGGTCGACTTAAGGCCGCCGGGACCCGTAGCAAGCCTGACATATAACCTGTAAACCTGT
Organism: Manihot esculenta; assembly: GCF_001659605.2. Taxonomy (NCBI): domain Eukaryota; kingdom Viridiplantae; phylum Streptophyta; class Magnoliopsida; order Malpighiales; family Euphorbiaceae; genus Manihot; species Manihot esculenta. The sequence goes on along the minus strand of NC_035164.2, from coordinate 8,858,824 downwards.
ATAATCCCATACATGATCAACAACATGCATAAAAATTAAAACTTTTCTTCATACATACTGTCATCAACTAACTCAACCTGTGCATACTCTGATCATATACATAACATAGTCCCTCTGTGGGATCTCATCAAGCCTTAAAGGCAAAACAACCTGTGTTGAGTTAGTTTACATAAACATCATAACATAAGATCATGTATATACAAAAGGGATTAACAATATATTATGGTCAAGCACAACTCTATCCTCAATGACCTCATTACATAACATCCTGAATATTTTTACATCTCATCATAATACAGTTGTCATGTCCACAAACTAACTGTTACATACAAATGACTTTTTGTTCTTGCCTTCTCTATCTATCCCGTACGTGCAAACCTGGGGGTTAGGGGAGAGGGGTGAGCTAGATGCCCAGTGAGTAGAACTATAAAAAGGATATTTAAAACATGCTATCATGAAATGCGTCACTGCACAAATAAATCACACCACGGATGGACTGATTCAAAAATCCCTCAACTCCATGCCCGGCCCTATTATGGGCACCACAGGACTTCGTATTGCCCGGCCCTATTATGGGCACCACAGGACTTCGTACTCGGAGTTATTGCCCGGCCCTATTATGGGCACCACAGGTCTTCGTATTGCCCGGCCCTATTATGGGCACCACAGGACTTCGTATATAGAAGGCTAATGAATCATCCTAATGTCCATCCACTATCATCTATCACAACAATACAATGCGGCATAGTCGTGAATTCTAATGCAAACAACCTATAATATGATCATGATGCATGAAGCATGGTAAAAGCATTTCATTTCTTAATTTAAAAGGTTAAGCTTAGTTCCACTCACCTCTGGCTGACTCTGACAAACTCTGTAGCAGCTGGCTCACTGCTGGGGTCCTTGGTTCCTCGGGTCCGAACCTACACAGGTGGACTCCAATGAGGGACCAAACATACATAAACATCACTCTAATATATTCCCCAAAAACCCCCAAAAACATCCTGAAAATATCTCATAGAGATATGCATGAAGTGGCTGAACAGGGCACTTTCGGCGGCACCTTCGGCGGCCGAAAGTCCTAGACAGAGACGAAACTCAGGTAGGTTCGGCGGCACCTTCGGCGGCCGAAAGTCCCAGACAGAGACGAAAGTCTCTTTTTGGGGGCAACTTCGGCAGCCGAAAGGCCTGCCTCCCCAGCCATGTTCGGCGGCCGAAAGTGCCTTCGGCTGCCGAACCTGGTTTCTGCCAAAGGGCAGAAACTCGGTTCCTTTGTGCATTTTTGCCTCCAAACTCACCAATCATGCATATACCTCATTTAAAACATGCATACAAGATCCTAAGGGCCTCAAAACATCAAATACCCCAACTACAACACTTCAAGCATACTCAAACATGCCACATTGTTCATAAATCACATAAAACCTAACATTTGCTTAAAAACTCATACAACCCTATACATGCCATTCTACCCCATAAAATCACTTAAAACTTACTTAAAACACATGAGGAGCTTAAGATCGGCTCTTACCTCTTGAAGATCGAGAGGGAGACGACCTAAACTTGGAGATCCACGAAAATGAGCTCCTGAGTTCCCAAAGCTCCAAAACTTGGTTTAAAAGCTCAAAACCTTCAATGCAAGCTTAAAACTCAAGAAAAATGGTAGAGGTTTGGAGGAAGAACACAAGAGTTGCAAAGGGAAGGTCGGAAGCTTGCTGTGGCCGGAAATGGGAGAAAGCTCGCCCATTTCGGCTAAGTGCCCCTTTTATAGGTGGCTGGCCAGGCCACGTTCGGGGGCCGAATGTGCCTCCGCATCCATGCAATGTTCGGCGGCCGAACTTGACTTTCGGCGGCCGAACCTGGACTGCCCTCACTCATGCTTTCGGGGGCCTAACGTGCCTCCAAAACACATGCATGTTCGGCGGCCGAACTTGACTTCCGGCGGCCGAACCTGGGTTTTCCTCCAATGCTATTTTCTTGCAAAAACTCATTTAGTTTCATACTTTAAAACATTAAGATTCATGAAAACATTTTATAAAACATGTCTTTACCCCTTCTAGAAGTTCCCGACATCCGAAATTCCACCGGACGGTAGGAATTCCGATACCGGAGTCTAGCCGGGTATTACACTTACTACGGGTCCCGGCGACCTTAAGTCGATCTGGATCCTAGTGCCGGTGGCAGTTCGGTTCCCGGGTTGTTACACACATCAAGGGTAAACTTGTCACCAAATAGTCCCAGCATCATAACCGTGCCAGGCCGTAGAAGGGGGTCCTGGTCTTCCTGTCATATCATAACATTACTTACCATTGCTCCAAGGCCTCATCTGGGCACCTGGTCTTCGCGTTCCATACCGTGCCAGGCCGTAGAATGGGGTCTTGGTCTTTGATACCGTGTCAGGCCGTAGAATGGGGTCCTGGTCTTTCCTCAGGGACTAATTGGATCATACAGCATTCACCCACATCCACAACAAAGAATGCAATGCAACATATTCGTGGATTCTAATGCAACAACCTATTATATCACATGGCATTCATGATGCATGAATCATGCTGAATCATTTATTATTTACTTTAAAACGTAAAGGGTTATTCCACTCACCTCTGGTTAGCTCAGACCAGACACTGGAGCAGCTGACTCACTACTGGGGTCCTCGGTTCCTCGGGTCCGAACCTACACAGGTGGACGCAAATGAGGGACCAAACATCTAGGAACATGACTCTAAAAATACTCCCCAAAAACCCCCTAAAACACCTTAAAACATCCATAGAAAACATGCAAAGGAGGGCTGAACAGGGCACTTTCGGCGGCAGGTTCTGCGGCCGAAAGGCCCTCCCGAACCGAAAGTCATGCACCTTCGGCGGCACTTTCGGCGGCCGAAGGTTCCCTCCAGAGATGAAACTCATGCATGTTCGGCGGCACCTTCGGCAGCCGAAAGTCCCTTCCAGAGCCGAAAGTCATCTTTCGGGGGCAGGGTTCGGCAGCCGATCCATGCTACCACAGGCAGGTTCGGCGGCCGAAAGAACCTTCGGCTGCCGAACCTAGTTTCTCCCAAAAGGGCAGAAACTCAGCTCAACATGCATAAACGCCTCCTAACTCATTCAATCATGCATTTTCCTATTCTACAACATGCATACTCAAGTATACAAGCTCCTAGGGGCTTCAACTATCCTAAACCCCATCTACAACACATCAAACATGTATATCCAACATACATTGCTCAAAAAACTTAACATAAACCCATAAAACCAACCAAAACCTAAACATGCATTTCTACCCCATGAATCAACTTAAAACTTGTTTAAAACATATAATGAGCTCAAGATCGCCTCTTACCTCTTAAAGATCGAGAGGAAAAACGATCCTAGCTCAGAGATGGGAGAGATCGAGTTCCTTGAACCTCCAAGCTCCAAAACTTGCTATTTTTGCTCAAATCTCTTCAAATCAACATAAAACTTGTTAAAACATGACAGATCGGGGGAAAAACATCAAAAACGAACCAAAAGAGAGCATGAACTCACTGTGACCGAAAATGGGGAGAAAGCTCGCCCATTTCGGCCATGGAGCTCTTATATAGGGCTGGCATACCACCTTTCGGCAGCCGAACGTGCCCCCACATCTCATGCAAGTTCGGCGGCCGAACATGAGGTTCGGCGGCCGAACCTTTTGAGACTTTCGGAAGCCTAACATGCCCCCTTAAACCATCCCACGTTCGGCGGCCGAACTTGAGGTTCGGCGGCCGAACCTGGAAATGCCTCCTTGGTCATTTTCCTACAAAACTCAATTTCCTTTTTACTTAAAAACATAAAATACATTAAAATATTTTATAAAAACATGGTTTTACCCTTCTAGAGGTTTTCAACATCCGAGATCCCACCGGACGGTAGGGATTCCGATACCGGAGTCTAGCCGGGTATTACATCTTTAAATTGTTTCTTTTATTTTCTTTTACTTACACTACTGCACCTTTACCTTCTTTCCTAAGTTTTCTCTCAGGCCAACACAAACAAGCATGGTGCGCACGAAGATGGTGGCTACCTCTGATCCAGGCCAATGGTGCCAACTAGGCTTACCTAAACCAGTATGCATGCCCACGGATAATGACGAGGAGCCAATCGTTAACCCACCACCCATCACGAACATCATCGCCGAGACTGGGTCAATGGGTGAAGCATCTCTGCGCACTTCATCACCACTAGTGACCAATACATATCAGCGCCAGTCATGAGCGCCATCTACAGTGCCACACTTTGCACCTCAGGCCGTGACACAGTGACTCCTCAGGCCACACCATCGCCAACACTACCTTCCTCAGACAAATGCGGCCCGAAGCGCCTAGCACCTACGCCCTCATCTAGGTGTCCCAACACTAGGTGCCGCATTGAGCCCTCCCCCAGCGGACCAGCCACAACTTTTGAAGAACACATCACCCCAAACTCCAACCGTGATTTGCCCAAATCATTGTAATACCCGGCTAGACCCCGGCATCGAAATTCCTACTTTTCGGCGGAATCTCCATTGGAATCCGGAATTTCTCGGACGTCGGAGCCTTCTAGAAGGGTAAAATAAGATTTTCATAAAATTTTTTTATATGTTTTATGATTTTAATGAAGAAAGAAATTGATTTTTGAAAGAAAAGACCAAGGAGGGAAAAGCCAGGTTCGACTGCCGAACATTGGGCTCTTGCGGAAGCACCTTTGGCCCCCGAAGGTGGTCTGGCCAGCCACCTATAAAAGGCCCCATATCCGAAAATGGACGAGTTTTCTCTCTCTATTTTCGGGCATAGGTGAGATTTCGCTCTTCCGTGGTTGATTTTGTGTTTTTCTTCAATCCCTTGAAGTTTTTGATGAGTTTTACTTTGTTTTGAAGATTTTTGAGCTAAGATCAAAGTTTTGAAGCTTGGAGACCCCCGGAGCTCGATTTCTCCCAATCTCCAAGTTTGGATCACCTCTCCTCTCGATCTTCAAGAGGTAAGCGTAGATCCTCACCTTCTTTTATGTTTTAAGTAAGCTTTAAGGGGTTTTAAGGGTGTTTAATGCATGTTTAGAATAGATCTAAAATGTTAGGGTTTATGTTAGTTTAATGAGAAATGTGATGTTTGTTGGGGTATAGGCTACTTTTATGCCCCTATATGCTTGAATAAGTGTTTATGCATGTTTTAGAATAGTTGAATGCAAGTTGGAAAGTTTTGGGTGGCTGGATGAGTGAGGCGGAATCGGGTTCTGCCCTTCGGGAGAACCCAGGTTCGGCCGCCGAAGCCAGTTTCGGCTGCCGAACCTGCTTGTGGAGGCAGCTTTGGCCACCTAAACTCGCCCCTGAAAGTTTGGACTTTCGGCTCTGGAGGGGAGTTTCGGCCACCGAACCTACCTTCGAAAGTGCTTGACTTTCGGATCTGTGGAGGAATTTCGGCCGCCGAACCTTGCCCCCGAAAGTGCCTGATTTTCAGATCTGTAGGGACCTTCGGCCGCTGAACCTGTCGCCAAAAGTCCCCTGTCCAGCCTTCCTTTGTTAGTTTTCTATGCATGTTATGGTGATGTTTTAGGGGTTTTTGGGGAGATTTTTAGAGTCTTTATAAAGTATGTTTGGTCCCTCATTTGAGTCCACCTGTGTAGGGTCGGACCTGAGGAACTGAGGTGATCAGCAGTGAGATAGCTGTTTCAGAGTTAGTTCAGAGTTAGCCAGAGGTGAGTAGAACTAAACTAATCTTTTATTTCGAGAAATCAAATGTTTTAAGCATGTTCATGCATCATGATATGTAATAGGTTGTTTGCATTAGAATTCACGAATATAACGCATTGCATTATTTATTGTTGGTGTGGATGGACAACAGGACGACCCATTAGCCCTCTAGATATTATGTTATGTAATGAAAGACCAGGGCTGCCATTCTACGCCCTTGGCACAAAGTACAGGAAAGACCAGGTGTGGCCTGCACTACGCCCCTAGCACACAGCTTATGTTATGTAATAGAAGTCCTGAGGAGCTCCACTGAGGGCCGGGCACAGAGTAGAGGGATTTTTGGGTCAGTCCATCCGTGATGTGAATTGTTTGTATTGTGATGCATTTCATAAAAGTATATGTTTAATTAAATTGTTTTTACTGTTCTGCTCACTGGGCTTTTGTAGCTCACCCCTTTCCCCTAACCCCCAGGTTTGCAGGGTCAGAGATAGCAGGAGGTCAACAAGGGTAATGGCTATGTCATGTAATAGGCTAGTAGTGGACATGTAATATCAATGGATTAGAATTGTGCTTGGCCCTAGTCTGTGTTGTAAATCTCTTTTGTACATGATCTTTATGTAAATGTTTTAATGATAAGTTATGTTGAACCAAGCTTGATGTATGAGATGTTGACCCAACTGGAGCATTTGATGAGGGCTCCAGTATGGGGTTTTTATGTTTACAGTTATGATGCATGCACAGGTCAAGCTTGGTATATGAAAAGTTTAAGTTTTTATGAAAATTTATGATCATGTGTGGGATTTTATCAGGTACATAGGATGCATAATAGGCTTGCTACGAGTTCCGGCGACCTTAAGTCGATCTGAATCGTAGCGCCGGTAGCGGTCCGATTTTCGGGTCGTTACAATCACCATCCATGGATTATGCTTCAAAGGCCCTGGTGTTCAATAAATAGGCAGAATGCGCCAGATATGAGACTATCTCTTCCCTCCCTTACATCCCAAGTAAGTTTCTACACCTTGAGATGCTTGATGCATTAGGGATTCAGGAGGAAGTAGAACTTCTTACTGATGGCATTGGTTGGGGCTCATTCTTCCATTTACACATGCCTGCATTCACATAACTCGTTCATGAGTTCTTCTGCACTTTCTTCTTTGAAAAAACTGCTATGCTCACTATGCACACACCTGATATAGTCAATTTTAGACTAATACGACATCATTTCTACATGTCCATGTCTAAATTCGCTTCTGCACTGGGGTTTGGTTCCCAAAATGCTATCTGTGACTTCCCTAATGATTTTGATGCTACTGCTGCATATGTTGAACTGTGTGACAACCCTCCTGATTCATACTCTCCCACCAAATCCAAAGACTTATATTTATGCAATCCTTGCTTGAAATACTTGCAAAGTTTTCTAGCCTATACTTTTTCTGGATGCAAGGATGCATCAAATATACTAACCAAGACTGAACTTTATATTCCCTGGAGTATGGTGATTAAGAAAAGAATTAATTTCGGATTCTGGTTTGCTACACAGATTTTTGGCATTCTGTCTTATCACCATCTACTCATTCTTGGCCATGTTATTACTCTGCTTGCTGTTAATTTGAATATTTTTCATCCTGAGTAGACTGACCTTCATTAGGCCAGTGAACCAACCCTATTGGATTTGTGTGTCTTAGATGACATAAGGTTGCTTCGCAAGGTTAGTGGTATTTTTTCTCTTACACCTGCAAGGCCAGTGGTACCATGCCATGAGCGTGTGTTTCGAAAGAATGCAGCAATACAGGCTGAAGTGTCCCAAGCGACAACCAAAACTGTAGTAGACACACCAGATGATGCACCACCACATCCCTTCACAGATGCACAACTAGACAGAATTGAGACTAGAATTCTGCATATGGAAGGCATGCTGCAATTGTTAGTTGATCATTTTCTGCCTAGAGGCCACCAGCACCCTTGATTTGGCCACTGGATTTGCTCAAATCCACATCCTAGGAAGTCCCTTTCTCTTGATTTCAATCTTTTGCATTGAGGACAATGACTAGGATAGGTGTGGGGATGTATTATTTTTGAATATTTTTATGTTGTTTTACTGTACATGCAGTTTTAGTTTTAAAACATATCTATTTCTCTTTACATATACACATATTTCTCTTTACGCATACATATATTTGCCTTACCAAAAAAATTTTCTCTCATATGCACAAGATTTCACAATTTATGCTTTACTCAGCATGACAGCCAAGTTATATGAACCTCTTTCTCTTGACCCCATTGATTTTCCAACTCATTAAAACCTATATTGAATCACTTGTAGTGAGTTGCATTCATTTTGAAAGTTTCTTTTTAAATTAAATATTTCTACTCATTGTGGTTTAGATGGATGACATAACTCAGCAGAGACATTAACGAATATGAAATTGTGTGTGTAATAAAGCAAGACTTATGCAGCAATTTGTGTCTTGATTTGCCCAAACCATGACAATCAAATCATAAAAAAAAAGGAAGAAGAAAGAAGAAGAAAAAGAAAAAACAAAAAATTTAAAGGCACAAACAAAGCTAGTAGCCACTTGAACAAGTGACCAACTAAGTAACCGGGGGTGGGTATCACAAATATGCACATTCGCGTAAAAAGGTTGATGACTTTTTCAAGCAAGATTAAAAGTGCATAAAGATGAAAATGTGCTAGAATGGCAAGGGCATATCATTCCAAAAGTTGTATGGTCAAATTAAACAAAATTTGTGCATGAATGGATATATAAACTCACTCTCTCTCCCTTAAAGAAGGCAACTCTTAACAACTTTGAGGAAAAGGAAACAAGGAAAGGAGGGATGACTTTAGTGCATGTACACAACACTGTAATGTTTCAATTAAGGAGTCTAGAGTAGTAAGTTAAGTGGATACAAATCATAGAGAAGGGGGTTTTGATTGACTAGATTGTCTTTTTCTTGAGGACAAGTAAGAACTTAGGTGTGGGGGTGTTTGAACAAACATAATTTAGACACATTTTTCTTACTATTATCAGTACTAAATTAAATATTTTCTAGCTAATTTTGTGATTTTTGTTGTATTTTGCAGAAAAGCATGTAAAAAAGAAGATGTGATGAAAAATAGCCTAAAAGCATGGAAACTGACTTGACCAGACGATTTGGGCAAATTGTCCAGTGTACTACACAGAGGCCAGAAGATGCACAAAAACCCAAAACTAACTATACCTACAGATAGTGATTTGCCAAGAATGATTTGCCCAAATCAACTGAGCAAATCAACAGATTGACCAGAGGATTGCACGAAATCCTGGAACTGCTCAGACTTGCATAAACAGTTCTCAGACAATAATTTTCCCAAAACGATTTGCCCAAATCAACTGGGCAAATCGTCAAATTGCATAGAAACAGCAGCAGGCAAAAAAATTGCAGATTTAAAAATTTAGAGACCTAGTCATCACATTAAAGATGCAGGACCCACGCCAGAATCTCCTCAAACATGCAGCACAAAGACTTTCTTAAATCAAAGACTTCTATTCATGAAGAAAATCATCTAAGGAAGGAATTCAAAATCAAATCAAAGGAGAATTCCATTACAAAAATGGTTGCTGCTAGGGTTTCAACACCTATTTAGACAACAACATTGAAGGCAGCAGGGGGGCAGCTGATCACACACACAATTATGGACAGCATCGAATCTGCATCTTCATCTCTTTTCTTTTTTGTTTTTTCTTTGCAAGCTATGAGTGGCTAAAAACTCAATTTCTAATTGAAGTTAGGAAGAAATTTCAGTTTTTATATGAATTGGGAGATCTGAACTCTATTGGTAATCTTTATTCTTCAATATTTATGCAAATTCTGTTCTTCATCTTATTATTGCTTTGTCATTGGATCAATAGGGCCCGTTGTTCTTGATTTCAAAGTAGTATATTCTTAGTTTGAATGCTTGAAGTCCGTAATTACTTAGGTTATTCAAACACAAGTAACAATTAGTATAACAACTAAAAAGTTGTATAATCTAACTCAAACTCACCAGTAGCTGGTCAGTTAGAATTAGGTCTCTCAATTACTTAAAGTAGTTGGCAGTTGATAAGTAAAAATTTCAAGGATGTTCTTTGGGCGATTTGTTGGCAAGTGATTAATTAGCGAATGTTTCCTAATTAATCTAAACCTAAGGAGAGATTTAGTTATGTGGAGCGTCTTCCATAAACAAAACTAATTTATTGAGATAAATAAAAGAATTCAAGTATTGATGATCAATTCCCAAACTGAAATGGATCCTACACTTCAACTAGAGCTTGTTCTCATTGATTTGTTCTTCTTTTAATTATTACTTTCTTATATTGCTTTAATCTTTATTTTAGTTCATCATCAAAATCTCTCCTTACTTTATTACTATTGCTTATTTGTCAAAGTCATTGTTTGGAAAGTCATAGTGCCGATTCCCTGTGGATTCGATCCTATTACCATTATATACAATTCTTAATTTTTGATATTTTAATAGGTTATTTTTGGTGGCTTTGACACCCATTACTCCCCAACTTGGACTCCGTCTTTAAATTCTATACTATAAAATTTAATGTACATTACAAAATTGATAACCGATACAGAGACCATATTCTACAAACTCAAAATAAGGCTTATGAGTGCACTATGCAATTACATTCATAATACATAAAAATAATAATCATGGCATTTTCGATTTTATTTTTAGTCTAAGCTCATTAAGAAAATTGTGTATTTAGACTTTTAGAATTATCCCAATGAAGGGTTTGGGCCTAAGCCCATTACGTCAATCATTAACCAACTCATCTTATAAGTCATTCTTAAAACCTAGAAACACAAAGCAACTTTGATTAGAGCCACTAATCAAAACAGTCCAATTTCTGATTTACATGTTTAGTGGTTTAACTTTTAAAGTATAAACATATAATTTGTATATACCAAACACGTGAAATAAACAATTTAAACACGTAATTGTATGAAATAGCATTCGCCATTAAAAGAACAAAGTCGATAAAATTCAATCATAGCAAAACAAACAATCGGCATAGATATACAACATGCAAAAGTGTATATTATGAAGATGTTTCATTAAACATGTTGAGGTTAACTATTAATCACTAAAAACCATGTTTATCACTTAATTAAAACACTCATTTAATATCTGATCTAAATGATATTTGAATACCCTAAGTGGATTTAAACCTTACTAATCATATTAGAAAAGAAAATTCTAGCTGATTATGAAAATTTTCTATTAGCCGATTTTGTTCTTCATTCTAAGAGTAGTTCTGGAAATTTAATAATTATGTCCAGATTTATTTTTTATCAAATAAACACCCAAATAATTTATAAAACACCTCTTATTAATTATATTAATCATTTAGAGTGTTTAACTAACTCATATAAGTGAAAACATATAATGCAGAAAATTTTAGCTTTGTTGTCTACACACGTCTAGGTGAGTATTTAAGCATGCAAACCATTTTAATGCCATTATTAATCATGCAACCAAGCTCTGATACCACTGTTGGAAATCTTATGAACTTAATATCAGATTGATGTAGTGGAAAAATAAAATAATTTTAAGCCATAAGAACAAACAAATATCGATGCATGCAATAATGCAACTAAAGGTGCAAGAGTTACCATTGCTGAATTGTTTGCAATACTAGACCAAAATGAAATGAAACAAAATCACATTTTTGATCTCCTCTCCAGCAGCACAACATGATCAAAGGACTGCCAATAGCAACTCCCCTCTACGATTTCACACACTGAAATTCTCGGCCAAAAGAAGTGTGCTAGCACCTTGAATGTTTACTTCTTCCCTTCGGTTTTGTGAATTCAGCTTAGGTAGAGGATTGGAGATCTGATCTCTTTCAATCCCTGAATTTTTTAGTGCCAAAAACTTAAGAGCAAGTAGGAGAAAAATCTCTTCTTTTTCTCTAAGATATTCAGCCAAAGAGAGGAGGTGGAAGAAGCTTGCACTTCTTTATCTTCAGAGTCCTATTAGGGTTTTATTTTTTTCCTATTTTAGGCACTCTAATTCAGTCAAGGAAGTAGGAAATCTAAAGAGAAAGTTTGATTTAGTTTGAATTCAAATCCAATTAGATATTAGTATTTAATTCAAAATAAACTTTCTTAAAATAAGCCCTAAGCCTATTAGAACTCTCTCTCTCTTTTTAACTAATTAATTAGACTTTTTAATTAACTAATTATATTAGACCTTAAGCTATATTCAGTGAGCCTAGGAATTTGTACCAAAATTTACATGAGCCTATTGATAATGTTTTAAAGAAAACACTTATTAATGACCCGATAAGAAAAGACCAAAGTACTGTCTGTCCAAATTTCATCATGTGCAATTCTGTAGGACTATTTAATGTTGGCAATAGATTTTTAAGGTCCATAAATTATAATTAGTCTCTGGCAAGATATTATAATTACCTAAATTGAATAGTTATGTATTTGCTCAGAAAATCACCCTACCAGTGAACTAGTATAATCCTTTGACATAAGATATTATGATTTGCATAAGGTATGGAACAAGTCATCCTTACTCATTGCTAAATCATTTTTCTTGACCTATTAGTGATATTGAATCAATGAAATTAATGATAACTCTTATCATACAACTTGGGTGTGGTCACACTCTTCTCAGTTTCACTAGTCAAGTGGTCGATGATATTTTCTCTTTCTTCGAGAGAGACAATTCTTTCACTTTTCTCATGTTGCTTAGTAGCATACACAATCGTACCCGTACTTGCTAACCCATTTACGGACGTGTTAGGTGTAATCAAAGCATACGAGGACTCATCTAGGCCTCCATAGAGATTTCCAGTCTAAGCAATTCTAGTACAAGTACCACTAGAGAGACACTTATGACTTTCAACCATGTAGTCTTCTCGTAAATGGATCGTTTTCAAATACAACATTCTTAACTTGCATTTATATTCTTTGATTTATATCCAATATCCTACGACCCGTAAAACATGATCATCTCACAGAGACCATAGTAGACTTAATTCAATATCACTCCCATGATAATGATTGACTAGGGAAGTTTAGAATGTTGTTCTTTAAAGTTCCAAGAATTTAATACCAAGTGTTTCACACTTGATAACTTGAATAGACCCAATATTCAAGGATGTTTTATCAATTTAATATACACAGTAATAATCAAAGGGATAAAACAAATGCCTCATCTTTGTTTATTGTAGATAAAATGTCCTTATAATATACATAGGACTAGGGCTTACACTAGCACTTCCACTATAAAAATTTTTTTACAGACACACGTCTAAGTGAAAGCAATATGGATACAAATGAATATGGTCATTAGTTTCATAATTGCATCTTGAAGTAAGTGTAGTCATACAATCTGGTTCGAGTGGGAGTAACATGCATATTGATGAGTCAATAGATCAATCTCAGCTACGATGAACGTGTCATCTAAGGATTTTTAGATATCATTTTGAGATTGAAGGGGAAGTATTTATTGTTACTCCTAATGGAGACGAGCTGAGAAATGTGTTCCTTAAACTCTTAGATCTTCAGCTATAAAAAAAGGATTAAAACTTTGGAATAGGAAATGGAGTCAATAAAGAGTTAGTCAATGTAGAGTTGCAATTAGGACGTAAAGTGATTGAGAATTAATGGATTCTTAAAGTGAAGCGTAAGGCTAACGGCAGTATCAAGAGAGATAAAAGTTGTTTGGTAGCTAAGGGGATACACACAATAGGAATGAAAGAATTATAAGAATTTTTTAAACCCGCTATGTGGTTTTCCTTGATAAGGTTATTTTTTAAAATTGCATTAGTTGCTAAGTTAGATCTTAAATTACATTAAAGGATGTGAAGACTAATTTTTTTCTCAAACGGATAATTAAAATTTACATGAAACAGTCCACAGGTTTTGGTGTAAATGACCAAGAACACAAAGTGTATAGATTCTTCAAGTTAGTCTAAGACCTTAAACAGTCTTGGGGACTATGGTATATTAGATTTTACAATACCGTCGGTTTTATGATTTCACTATGATTAATGAGGATTATTGAAAATATACGTAAAAGATCTAAGAATAAATTAGTAATCTTACCATTGTACAACATACTAGTAGCTAAAAATAATAGTGAGTATATCGCAACCATTAAGATTTGGTTATCATCTTTTGAGATGAAAGAAATAAAGAAGTTGCATATAATGTTAGGGTCCAGATTCTAAGGAATCATTGAGAAAACTATTGTCTCTTTCCAAGAACAATATATTATGAAAGTCTTATAATGATTGAATATGCAAGATTTCAAACCTATATATACTCATTTTTCAAAAGGAAAATTTTTAAGTCGTAGATTATGTCCTAAGACTCCAAAAGAGAGATCAAATAAAAATGTTCCATATAAGAGTGAGGTCAAGAGCTGATGGATGCTATAAAATGTACTAGACTTTATATGATCTATGCTATGAGTATAGTAAATTAATCTAACCCTAAGCGAGCACACTAGATGTCATGAATTGGATATAGAGATATCTTATATGTATATTAGATTATTCATAATGTTATTAAGAAAATAGTTTGCAATTGGGAGACTATAGGGATGCATAAAGAAGAAGAGATTTAGATGATCCTGAATCTACCTTAGGATATATTTTCTTAAAAAGTAAGAAGTTATAGTTTACTATATTAGAGATATAGATGCAAATAACTTGAAAGTCTTTTCTACACTTAAAGTGACTTTTGAGTCCTCTAATAAAGATGAGTACAAAAGATATTTTTGTATAGTCTTGTAAAGTGATTAAGTTAGCATAGAGAATAAGATATTGAGTTAATATATTTAAATTATTATTACAATGGTGCAATTCATACATACTATTTTATATCAGTGATATAATTATGAGAAGTATGTCAGACAAATAACAAATGCCTCATCACATGGTATTGGTTTTATTATCTAGTGAGATAATAAAATACAAGACAATTGTAAGTGTTTCTTTTATCTGCAGATAAAAAACTTTGGGAGCTCTAAAACTTATAATACGAGATGTCATCTCAAAGAAATTGAGAATAATACTGGGAGATCGTTGTACTAAAATACATTGATATTGATGCATGCATTATCTTATGTGAATAAGTCACATTATCTATCTTAACAGCCAGATGGAGTTATGGTTTAAAATGAGTAGCTTAGAGAACTCAAATTTGAACATTAAGTATGCTTAAATTATCATCTGTACAGTATTTTAAATAGAGATAGACACTCTATTATAAATGAAAAGAGATATCACAGCATGTGATTCATACCACATGTGCTTGTGACCAATGCTTATTAATGTGTGAGACCCTAAAAATTATAAGTAATCTTATCAATACCTTTAGAACTCTAATCTATTATTTGAGACTTAATTTAATGTTTGTTATTTTAGAATATTATCAAATGATTATGAATGATGCAATCTAACGAGATATTCTTTAAAAAATAAATTGAATTAAGGTTGGGAGTATCAAAATGTGAGGAAGATCATATCAAAGTATCACGTTAGTTTTGTATTTATTGACCAGCCAATTATATTTATTTTTAGATAAAACATAATTATGAATATAAAAGAAAATAGTTGAGATTATATGAATATCCAATATGACAAATGATCTAGGGTGCATACTGCAACTAATTTGAATTTCGCCATTCGAGCGTTTATATTGCCCCGACAGACGTATAACATTTGAGTTCTCGAAGTATGCACATGTCACATAGTCTATTTGTTAAGTATAAAAATTGCAGTGTACATATCATCATATAAAATTGCAGTGTACATATCATCATATAAAATTGCAGTGTACATATCATCATATAAAATTGCAGTGTACATATCATCATATAAAATTGCAGTGTACATATCATCATATCTTATCATGCGTGAGTAGGAGATAAAAAAAAATTATACACTCAAGTGACGGGTTCGAATCCGTCAATTTAAAATTTACTTCTCTTTTCTTGATTGATAAGAACTTGTAGATAAGGTAAGTGAGTATCGATCCTACAGAAACCTTAATTCTGTTTAATTTAGATGACCAATTAAAATAGAATAGTTTACTACAAAAAGTGAGAAGAAGAGAGTTTTTTTATGAAATTGGTTTTTTGCTTTGGTCAAGCAAAAAATACTTAAAAGAAAAATAAACAATGCAATTAAATTTGAAAAATAATTAATTAATTAAAAATTTAGCTGAAGGTAATCAAATTGAGATGTTTTGCAGTTGATCATCGATTAGAAAAATAATTCATTTTATTATTTATTCTTTAGTTATAATGGTAAACACACGAATCTCACCAATTCTTTTTTGTGATTAAATTAATCCGCTTCGCGCTTAAATTAATTTCTAGTTAACTAATAACCACAACACGTGCGTAGATTTAATTAGTCTAACTACATTGAAAGAGAAGAACCCAAACTTTATCAATAAAAAAACGCATTTTATTTAAATCAAATATACTAATTTTTTAACATAAACTAATATGTTAATTGTTACTTGTTATTAACCCAATTAAATAATTATGAATTTAATTGGATTAATTAGCAATATGTTGTCTTTCCAAAAGATTCAATGGGCCCGTTGAATTTTCAAGAAAACAACAATAGAGTGGTGTTCCTCGAATTCAGAAATTAACAGAAAATAGAAATAAAATGAAAATAATTGAAGCACATAACCTCACAACTTGAATAAAACCTCAATTTAAATTAACTTTCAACTGAAAATAATTGTTTAGCCTCTAATGATTATAATAAAATTGCAAAAGCTAAAGGAAAGAAGAAAAAAAGAAAAAAAAGAAAAGAAAAGAAAAAGATGGAGAAAAAGAGAGGGGGCGTCGGTATCAAGAGAGGAGGAAGGAGAGAGGAGAAAAATATGATATCCTATAGGTTTAATTCTAGGAGTCTTTATATAGACACAAAAAGATAAAATTTAATAGTTTAAAATAAAATCTACTACTCCTATCTTATCTCTATTATAATCTAATTGAATTTGATTCGACTTGATCCAACTTGAAGCTGATCTTATCCTTGTTTAGGTGGCAAAATCTAATGAGGTGGTGCTTTCTGAAACTCTCCATTGCCTTGGGTTACAGGTTTGGTCAAAGTGGTAACCTCCTAGTTTAAAAATCTTTTAATTCAGTCTCTTTTCGTTTATTTTCTCAATTTCTACTCAAAAAGCTGTCCAAAATTAAATTTCAAGTAAAAATTAAATATTTATATAAAATCATAATAAAATCATGAAATTAAATGAGGAAAAAGTTGTGAGTTTTGCAACTCATCACTAAGATAGAGTCGAAAAAAAAAATAAAACTCGAAATAAGGTTTTATATTTATTTATAATAATTTAGTTTTAAATTTATTTTCTACATTTTCTCTTTTTCTAAAAATAAAACTCGAAATAAGGTTTTATATTTATTTATAATAATTTAATTTTAAATTTATTTTCTACATTTTTTTTAGAAAAAGAGAAAAGATAATTGCAACCAACCAACTCTCTTTTCTCTCTCCTTGATACTATAGGTATTTATAGAGAAAACTCTTTCTATGTCTTCTGAAGAAAGATCCTTTGTTTTTTTTTCTCTAAGATTACCGATTATCAAAATAATTTTTTTAGGGAACACTTTTTTTTATTTTTTTTTGTTGGGCTATTTTATTGTGAATATCGAGTTATCTCCCATATGCATCGAGTGATCTTTTATATTCGTGTGAAATAAAAAGGCGTCAATCGTTAAATTTAAGGGTATTTGAATATCGAGTTATCTCCTGTATGCATCGAGTGATCTTTTATATTCGTGTGAAATAAAAAGGCGTCGATCGTTAAATTTAAGAGTATTTACATACTTAAATTTCTGTGGAATACACGGTGATTTAATTCCAGGCAATTTTTAGACGATAAATTATATGTATGGCTCATAAAACATATCTGATTATGTATGGACAATATGATATAAAGTGAATTTTGGTATGTTATTTATTTTATTTCGATTTTGAAAAATTTATAGATTTTCCAACATAAATAATAATATATTTTTAATATATATTTAATAATCCTTATCAAAATTATCTAAAATTTTAATATCATAAATTAATCAAATTTCAACTTATTTTCAATTAACTTTTAATAATTTAATATTTTTCATAATTATTAAATATTTAAATATGGTGTTTTCATAATATCCCTAAAATTTAATCTTATTGTGTTTTATATATTTCAACTTTAATTTTTCATTAACTCCTAAATTTTTTTAAATAATAAAAATATCATCTACTTAAAAAATTGAAATATAATTTACAATAATTTGATATTGCAAGAAGATAAAGGATAATTAGGTAATTTCAATATATTTTTCTATTAAAATAAATGGGTATATATACAGATGACAAAGTTTTGTTAAGGCAACCCCTAATAATTTTCTATCAATTAATTAACCTACAATTACATAATCTCCTATAATTATGTACAGATTATGTTCACGCTCCCCCTTAAGTTGGATAATAGATATTTATCATGCCCAACTTGTTAGAAAGATATTCCATTCGGGACCCATTTAAAGTTTTAGTGAGTAGATCACCTAGTTGCTCTCTTGTCTTCACATAATTGGTGGAGATTAAATTTTCTTGAATCTTCTCACGAATGAAATGACAATCAACTTTAATATGGTTAGTCTGTTCATGGTATACTAGATTGAAAGCAATGTGAAGAGCAACTTGATTATCACACCAAAGTTTTGCGGGTGACACAACATCCATACCAACTTCCTTTAGCAGATGATTTATCCATATAATCTTACAAGTGGATTGAGCCATGACCCTATATTCTAACTCAGCATTAGATCTGGATACCACATTTTGCTTCTTACTTTTTCAAAACACTAGGTTTCCTCCAACAAATACATAGTAGCCTATAGTCGACCTTCTATCACTTTTGGATTCCGCTCAGTCAGCATTAGAAAAACAACCAAGTGAAGTATGCCCATGATCTTTGTAGAGTATACCGAGTCTAGGAATTCCTTTTAGATAACATAGAATTTGTTCTAGAGCAGCCCAATGTTTCACCGTAGGTGCAGACATGAACTAGCTTACAACGCTTACTGCAAAAGCAATATCTGGCCAAGTCATCACCATAAGGTAGTTCAGTTTTTCAACCAACCTCCTGTACCTCTCTGGATCATAAGGGTCTCTGTTATCTTTTGTAAGACATATATTAGGAATCATTGGTGTGCTACATGGTTTAGCTTCCATCTTCCCAGTTTCTGCAAGTAAGTCAAGGACATACTTCCTTTAAGACAGGGAAATTCCCTTTTTACTCCTCAAAACTTCAACTCCTCAGAAATACTTAAGCTGACCCAAGTCTTCGGTATGAAAACTCGCATGCAAGTAGTTTTTGAGAGAAGAGATCCTTGTACTATCATTCCCTGTAATGACAATATCATCAACATATACAACAAGGAGAATAATATCAGTATCTGAATTTCTATAGAAGATTGAATGGTCACATTTGCTTTTTTTCAACCCAAATTTTTGAATAACTTCACTGAACTTGCCAAACCATGCACGGGGACTTTGCTTCAAACCATACAAGGATTTCTTCAAATGACAAACTTTTTCATACTCCCTCTAGTAACAAACCCTAGTGATTGCTCCATATACACCTCCTCCTGGTGGTCACCATGTAAAAATGCATTCTTGATATCTAATTGGTGTAAAGGCCAATGCTGAGAAGCAGCTAGGGAGATGAACAAGTGAACTGAGATCATTTTTTTCACAGGAGAAAAAGTGTCAGAATAGTCAAAGCCTTAGGTTTGGGCATAACCTTTGGCGACAAGACGGGCCTTAAGCCTCGCTATGGAGCCATCTGGATTGACTTTGATGGCAAAAACCCATTTACATCCCACAACATTCTTGCCATAGGGTAAATCAACTAGTTCCCAAGTATGATTTTCATCTAGAGCCTTGATCTCCTCAAACATTGCATTGTGCCATCCAGAATGAGCCAGTGCCTCTTTAACTGTCTTAGGCAAAGAAATGGAATCTAGAGAGACAATTAAAGAGGTTGAAGAAGGAGACATGTGATTATAAGACAGAAAATTAGCAATAGAATAGATAGATTTACATTGTCGTTTACCTTTACGAAGACTAATGGGGAGGTCAAAGTCACTCGGTGGTGGATCTGATGGCAAAGAAGATTCTGGTGCAGGACATGTATCATCAGGTACTGGTCTCCAAGAGTAAACTTGAACAATTGACAGTTCAATAAGAGGCTGAGTATTAGGAGGAATGTTAACATCAGATTGTACAGCAGAAGGCATACTCAAAGAGGTCCCACCATCAGATATGATTCTATAGATGAGCCACTCATCATCATCCTCTTGATCAGGAGAGGTTTGTCCAATAGGATAAAAAGGAACTTGCTCGGAAAAGACTACATCTGTTGAGACCAGATGCTTGTTGAAGTCTGTAAAGTAACATCGATACCCTTTCTGAAGGCGAAAATATCCCAAAAAAATGCACTTCAAAGTTTTAGGATCAAGTTTAGTCACATGAGGTCTGACATCCCGAACATAGCAAGTACTGCCAAACAGTCATGGTTCTAGAGGAAATAATAGCTTCTCAGGAAAAAGAACATTATAAGGAGTATTACCGTTTAGTACTGCGGAGGGCATGCAATTAATGAGAAAGCATGCAGTAGAGACAACATCAACCCAAAATTGCTTAGGACCTTGCATTTGAAACAATAGGGCTCTAGCAGTCTCAAGGAGATGTCGATTCTTCCTTTCAGCTACCCCATTTTGAGCGGGTGTATCAACACATGACGAATGGTGAAGAATACCTTGTTGAGTCATATAAGTCTGTAATGATTCTGACATATATTCTTTAGCATTATCACTCTGCAAAATTTTTACAAGAACATTAAATTGAGTCTTGATTTCAATACAAAAGGCAGAAAAATGATAAAACACTTCTGAACGATGCTTCATAAAATAAATCCAAGTCATTCTAGAGTAATCATCCACAAAAGTGATAAAATATCTGAATCCAATCTTAAATCCAACCGGACATGGGCTCCAAACATCTGAATGAACTAATTCAAAAGCAGACTCAGCTCGTTTATTGACTGTAGGACTTAAAGAGATTCGATGATGTTTTACAAAATGACATGACTCATATTCCAGTAAAGATACCTCATAAAATTGAGGGCCTAGTTTCTTCAAAACTGATAAAGAAGAGTGTTCTAACCGACAATGTGCTTCAAACGGAGACATGACACTGGAGCAGGCAACAGACTGAGGCACCCATGTATCCAAAATGTAGAGACCCCTAGATACATGTCCTTTACTAATAATCTGCTTCGTCATAAGATCCTAAATGAGACAATAATCAGAAAAAAAGGAAACACAACAATTTAGGTCTTTAGTAAGTTTACTCAGAGATTAAATTAAAGGCAAGATTAGATAAATTTAGCGCAGATGATAGGGTAATAGAAGGAGTAGGTTTAACAGTTCCAAAACCCTCAACATTATAGGTTGACCCATCAGCTATAATAACAGGAGAATGTGCTTTATGAGAGCGAAAGCTAGTGAAAATATGAGGATTACCTGTCATGTGATCCGTGGCACCATAATCAATGACCCATTTATATAAAGAGAAAATAAGACACGTTTTACCTGTATCAGCCGCTACTGAAAACGTTAGGATAATTTTAATAATATGGGTCTTACTGTCAAAAACCATTTCAACCAAAACTTTATACTCTTTTACCTTCAAATGAATTAAAGGAATATAACAAAACCTAACCCAATGAACAATATAAAAAAAAAAAGGCCTTCACCCAACACCCAAACAGCAAATAAACCATAGATCTGATAAGGGGGCTGTAAGGCAATTTCGGCGTCCTCCCTAGGTGGACGGTGAGAAACAAATATTACCCTAGATGTGTAACACAAAAGAACAGGAGTTCTAAGTCTCCAAAAATTTAAAACTTGATGAGAGAAAAAAAAATTAAATCTCTACGAGAATGACTCTAATACCATGTAAGAAAATAAAGAATAATTGAATAATTGAATAATTTTAATATATTTTTTCATTGAAGTAAGTGAGTATATATACAGATGACAAAGTCTTATTAAGACAACTCCTAATAATCCTCTATTAATCAATTAGCCTACGATTACGTAATTTCCTATAATTATGTACAGATTATATTTACACTCTAACAGATATATTTTAATCAATCCCATTATTTTGGCCCTCCATATTATATTTATTGAAAAACTTATATAAATTGGATTTACATATATGTATAGTATAAAATAATTGTAGTACCTATATATTTACACTATATATCTATATAAATTCAGTCAAATGAATTTTTTCTATTTTATATATATTATATATTAATTTAAAATTATTGATAGATATATAAATTATAATTTCATATTGAAAAATTTATTTAAATTGGATTTACATATACCCATAGTATAAAATAATAGTAATACCTGTATAAAATTCTATACATTTAGACTACACACCTATATAAATTCGATTGAGATAATAATTATATATATATATATATATTAATTTAAAATTATTGATAGATATATAAATTATAATTTCATGTATTAGCAAAAATTGCTAGTAATTATGTAATTAATTTATTAATTTTTTAGAAAGCAAATAAAATTACGAATAATTTTATTTATTAATGTATAAAGTAATCGTAGATAAATATTTAATTAAATTTTTAAAAAATAACAAACGTTTTAAAGCAGCGGATTCTATTTTTCATTTTTTTTTTCATAAAACGTATGGTAACTCGTAAGTGAACGTGATTTATGAAATCATAATATTATCCTTTCCGCTTTTATATATGGTATAGCTAAATAAATTTTATATATATATAAAAAATATAAAATATTAGTCATAATCGTCGGATCTCATTCACCCTAGACAAGACCAAGTCCATGAAAATAAAATTGGTCCAGAAACCACGAAACCCCTTAGGCCAATCTACCCAACATCTCAAGATCTGATCCAGATAAGCGGTGCAGGCTGGGTCATTCGCGAGTTTAGATCGGGCGGGAGAAATTCAGTCCGGTGATGTGACGTAAGGAGAGATAGTAGATCCGGTCATTTTGCAGCCCAACCTGCATGCGCGCCGAAAAAAATTAAATGGCCGCCTAGCGTGAAGAGAGACTCTGACTGCATGACACAGACAGATAGCCCTATAGCAGATAAGCCATTACACCTCATTAGCAAACAAAAGGAATAAAATGAGAGAAACACCTTTCTCTCTGTCTAGACTTACACGTAAAATTCTATTCTTTAAATTTTAAACATTAATATGTTTAATAGTAATTTTAAATTAATATTATTTATAATTTTATAATATTTATTAATTATATAATAGTTTCATTTATTTTCATTCGTTTATTATTGATGAGAATAAATTTGAAAATATTGATTTAAATTAAAATTTTGAAATTAATTTGAATAAAAAAATAAACATCAAACCTAACTTTTAGATGATTGTCGTTTTCTTTTATTAACCGAAAGTAAACCCTTTTTCTGATAAAGACCCGTGCAGTTGAGGTAGATGAATTTCGTAGCTGTGAATGTGATGGGTCTATGCATGACGGAAATAACAAAAACAAGATAAATAAAAAGTAAACTCGATTTCGCTTTCTGAAACCACAAACGTTGGGTTGCTTTGGAGAATTGTTTTTTTTTTTTTTTTTTTTTTTTTGTTTTTTGACATATTTGAATTTACGTAATTTAATAAAAAATAATTAATTATAATTTAAATCAAAAATAAATAAATAATTAAAAATATTAAATTTTTATTTTTATTTAAAATTGCTACTCAATTACTATTAAAAGTTAAATAAAAATGTTATTTTTATAATTTTAGAATATGATTAAGTCAATATATTTAAATTTATTTGAGATGAATTGATATTTTAATGATAATTTAAAGAAAATTTTAAATTTAAAAATTAAACTTTAATATTTTTAGCTTTTGTATATTTTAGGGGATAATTTAGTAGTTTTTACATTTTTATATGCATCCATCTAATTGGAAAGTAACACAGTATAGAAAAATATAATAAATTTTATTTAAAATATATTAAAATTTATATATAAATATAATATTTTAAATTTTAATTAATTAAATATATAAATTAATTTATACACACTTATAAATATAGTCGGATAATAAATAGATCTGAATAAATCTAAAAAATTTCAGATTGTATTAATTGGGTCTTAATTTCATCTCATAAAAAAATTAATTTACACGTGCGCAGAAAAAAAGTTTGTATTGGAGAGGAGTTGTCAAACCCGAGATACCTACATGATTTTCACTATGCTTTCTTAATCTTAATAGTGATTTATAATATATTCTCAAAATTTATAATTTAATACCTATCATTTTAATTAAAAATAATTTTATTTTAAATTTTTATTCTGTTAATAAAATATTAATTATATTGAAATTTATTATTAAATTATAATAATTTAATTTTTAAATTACTTATTTTAGAATAATTTATTTTTTTTAATTTTAATGAGTTATACGCTGTCTTATAATTTTTATTTATTTTTTTAATTATTTTAAAATTATTATTTATTTTTATTTTTAAACTATAATAATATATAAATTGATTATTATAATCTTATTTAATTTAATTTTATTTATTTTAAATATTTTTTAATATTTAATAAAATTTAATGTATTTAAAAAGAATATAATTAAAAGTTAATAAAAAATTATATTTTTTAATATATGTAAAAAAATAAAATAAATAATTTAATTTTATAATTTTAATATTTATAATAATTTAATGCATTTAATTTGAATTGATTTTATAAATTTATATTTAATTAATGGTAAATTTAATATAATTATTTTATTAATAAAATAAAATTTAATGATTAAATTATTTACTTTTAAAAAAATAAAAATTAAATTATAAATTTTAATAAATTTCAGAAGTTATACTTTAAATTATTTTAATTTAAGTTGAAAATGCTACCTTAGCATTGAGCTTCTTAGATGGCAGGCGCACCAGAACTTCTTCACGCCAGATCACGTGACAGCGGCACCGTCCCACATGGGAAGCAATCGCAATAGATTTTTTGCGGCTCTTAAGAGCCATTTTTGTTGAACGATTCACGTTAATCATGGTTTCAATATTTTTTTTTTTTTCTCAAACCATTAATTCTGCCCTATCCAATTTTAATAAACTCGAACGAAAAGTCATGCAAAAGAAAACTTTAAAGAAATTCAATTTTATTTGGACGAGAATAAAATAAAGCGGAAAAATATTGAAAAGAAAATAAATTTGATAATTGACTTGTATTTCGTTTTGCTCTTATTTAGTATGTAATTTTTCTAACAAAAAAAAATTAAATTTTATTCAATAAAATTTAATTTATGAAAAAATTTATTTATTTAAAATAATTTAAATAAAATAAAATTTAATTAAACTCTTTTATATTACATAAATTAATAACATAATTCATTAAAGTTGATTTTGGACCTATATATCAACCCTTCACACAAGCTCTTGAAGCTCGACAAGAGAATTTTTTTATGACACATTGTATGGTATGCTTCTTAATGAGGAACGCTAATTACAATTGGATGAGCATGCTGTTATTACTTCTATAGCTTATTACGGTCAACTTTAGACCTTTACCCGTGGACACGATAGAGGTCGCAGACAAAATTGTAGGTGCGATAGAGGTCCAGTCTCTAGTTCTACTTCTAGTCCTCATTTCCTCCTCTGCTCCACCACTTTTACTTACTCCACCAGCATATACCATTGTAGCCCAGCCAAGTTCAGTGGATGTCTCGGATATAACATGTTATAATTGTGCAAGTTTGGGTCATGTGTTGTGCGTGTGTTCTTCCCCAAAGGCAGGTAATAGCAAATGTATTACTCGTCTTGTTTTCAGTTTAGTTTGCACCACCCTTCAACTAAATTAGTCATGGATTATGGATATTGAAACCTTGCACCACCTCTGCCAATCTTGATAACCTTACTATTCATTCTGAATATCAAAGAGCTGAAGAAGTGAAACTTGGTAATGGCTATCGTTTACCTATCTCTCATATTGGAAAGTTTAATTTGTCAATTTCTAATCATTGTTTTCTTTTGGATAATATATTACATGTGCCCACCGCTACACATAATTTATTATCAGTCAATTCTTTTGTGAAATCTAATAATGTTTATGTGAAATTTTTTCCTAATTTATTTCTTGTGAATGATTTGGCAATGAAGGCCATACTCTATCAAGGCCAAAATGAAGCTGGTCTCTATGTTCTCCCTGTTGCCGAAGAGTTATCTCTTACTCAGATGCAACCTTCTCTTTGATCATCTTCTAGTGTTTTGTCGAAATCTTCTTTCTATTCTAAAATTGCTTTTTTAGAAATATGGCATGCGCGTTTGGGACATGCTCTTTTTGCTACTGTTAGGAAAATAGCGTCTGCTAGTGTTGTATCTGAGTCTAATAAAAGTCTATGTCAGGCTTGTTGTAATACCCGGCTAGATCAGACATCAGAATTCTTACTGTCCGGTGGAATTCGAGGATGTCAGAGGTTTTAAAAGGGTAAGAGAAAGGTTTTCTAAAATATTTTCAAATGTTTTAAAGGTTTAGAATGGAATAGGATTGAATGTTGAAGAGAAAAGACCAAGGGAACAAAGTGCGGGTTCGGCCGCCGAAGGTAAAGTTCGGCCACCGAAAATGCCCTCGATTCGGCCCCCGAAACTCCAAGTTCGGCCGCCGAACGTTGCATGGTTTTGCATGAAGGTTTGGCCGCCGAAGCTGAGGCGGTCAGTCGCCTATAAGGAACCCTCAGTCGGTGAAATGGATCAGATTAGCTTCCTTTTCACTTCCAGAGGTGAGTTCATGTTCCCCTCGGAAGGTTTTCATGGTTTTTCATCAAATCTTTCAAAGTTAGTAAGGTTTATGGTGGTTTTTGAAGGTCTTGTACTTTGAGCACAATTTTGGAAAGTTTGGAGCTTAGATCCTCCATAGCTCTACGTTTGGATCACACCAACCTTTGTTCTTCAAGAGGTAAGTGTTGATTCATGGTTTTTATGATGTTTTTATGAGTTTGATGAAGGGAAAAGGGAGTTTATGCATGAGTTGTGCATATTAGGGTTTATGGACCCTTTATGCTTTATGTTTACTTGTTGAGCTTGTTTGTTGGAGTTCAAGTTGTCTTAAGCTCCTATATGCTTGTTGTATGAGTTATGCATGTTTTAGACCGGTTGGCTGCGTGTGTTGAGGGTTTGGAAGGACTGGAAGGCGTCCTTGTGCACGAAGCTGAGTTCTAGATGAACCCAGGTTCGGCAGCTGAAGGAGGATTCGGCCGCCGAACATGCCCGACTTTCGTCTCTGGAAGAGACATTCGGCCGCCGAAGGTGCTGCCGAAGGTGCCCTGTCCAGCCTTCCTTTGCTTGTTTTGCATGCCTGTTTTGAGGTGTTTTTAGAGATTTTTGGGGAGATGTTCAGAGTAATGTTGGAGTATGTTTGGTACCTCATTTGAGTCCTTCATTGTAGGATTGGACCCGAGGAACCGAGGTGTTTAGCAGTAGTAGCTGCTTCAGAGTTAGAGGTAGCCCAGAGTTAGCCAAGCAGTGGCTACAGGTGAGTGGAACTAACCTTTATATTTTACTTGAGAAATGACACGTTTCTAGCATGGTTCATGCATCATAAAATGCCATGTTATGTATTAGGTTGTATTGCATTAGACTTCACGAATATGATGCATTGCATAAGATGATATTTGTATGGATGAATGTTGGATGATCCTTAGCCCTTGATATAAGCAGAGATACTATGAGATCAGATGAGATATGGCATGAGATAGCCATACCAGGTCGCTCCTGGCATAGATCAGGTCGCTCCTGGTACTATGAGTGAGTCAGTTAAGAGATGTCCAGGTGAGGCCTAATCGCCCTTGGCACAGTTGGACATGTTATGCTATGAGTCAGTTAAGAGACGTCCAGGTGAGGCCTAATCGCCCCTGGCACAGTTGGACATACTACTATGTATGTAGAGGGCTATTGGAGACAAGTTCATCCTTGAGATGATATGTTTGTGATGTGATGCACTTCATGAAAGCATGTAATTAATGAACCGTTTTACTGTTCCTCCTCACTGGGCTGTAGTAGCTCATTCCACCGCCTTAACCCCAGTTTTGCAGATTCCAAGGTAACTATGGGCAGTCAGAAGTCAGAGTTAGCAAGAGGAAAAAGGAAAGAGATGCATGAATGTATGTGTGTAATAGAATAGTGGACATGATGTAATTAATGTATTTTAATGTATTAGTTGTAATGTATGGATAGATATGTACTAGCAGATTATGGATAGAATTGTGCTTTACCCTAGTGTCTTTGCATGAGTATGGTGTATGATTCATCCCTTTGTACATGGATCCTATTTTACGTTTCTTGATGAGAAATGTGTGGAACTAAGGCTGACTTGTGATTTGCTGACCCTATGAGAGTGGGTTCTATGTTTTCAGACATAGTGCATGCAGGTCGAGCTTGGTAACTCTGAGGAGAGTATACAGGATTGTTGAGTATTTTGATGGGATGTATCAGGTACACATAGAGTATAATCGGCTTGCTACGAGTTCCGGCGGCCTTCAGCCAATCTGGATCCTAGTGCCAGTGATGGTTCGGACCATTACAGAGGGGTACCGGTTTTCGGGCTGTTACAGATTGGTATCAGAGCATAGGGCCTCAAGAGTACGATGTGTTGAGTAAAGATGCTCAAGGAATAGAGATAGCTCACATCGGAAAGAGGTGTTGTCTTGTGTAGGAGGGTAAGCACAATAGATAAAAATCATGTCCACTAAGATAGGATGTGGAGTCCTGAGTTGCATGTTGATGTGAAATGCCATGATGAGATGCATGTGCATACATGATATGTTTGATATGTGCTGAGAATTCATGTGTTCTCACATGGATCATTTGATGCTGTTTTGTGTGATGTTGTGCTTTTCAGAGGTAGGATGAGAGGAACTCGTCGATCTGCGAGATTGACTGGAGCTCCGCCGGAGGATGAGGACATGGATGCCCATCTCCCCATTCTGCAAAGGGCAACATCAGATAGATTAAGCAAAGAAGAGACATCAAGGGACCCTAGAAGGTCTATTGATGAGAGTAGAAGGGGAGTCGTGCAGAGTGGTATGTCCGCGGATATGAGGGAATTAGAGGAGGATGAACAGAGAAGAGATGGTAGTTTGGGCATGAGTATGGTAGGAGAGGATATGGGTGAGTCTCAAGGAGGCACTCAGGCCTCAAGAGTTATTCCACCTCAGTATCCACCCTACCCGTGGGGGTCAGGGTATCCGATGGGTGGTACAGCGGGTTTCCCTAGTTATAACCCATATCCCACCTTTATGCCCTATCCTTCCTTTTACCCGCCATATCCACAATATACCATGTTTCCACCCGTCTTTGGATATCCAGGTTCAGGAAACCCTAACCCAGGGAACGTTGCACCTCCTCCACCACCAATAGAACCAGAAGTCCCAGTTATCCAAATACCTAAGTCGAGGTCATCTGAAGGAAGTAAGGTAAAGATGACAGACTATTTGAGGTTGAATGTTCCCAAATTTGAGACAGGTGATGACCCTTTGGAGTATCTTCGAATGGTAAAGATGATAACTGATGAATTGGGAGCCAGTGAGAGTAGAGCCATTCAGATGGCAGGGTGCACATTGAAATGTAAGAAGGCAAGGGAATGGTTTAAACAGTATGTGGACCCGAGGGTAGAAAGCTTATCCTGGGAGCAGTTTGCTACAGAGTTTGCCGGATGGGCTTTTCCAGATAGCTCAAGGGAGCGTAAGGAGAGTGAATCTGAGCAGCTAAGATAGACAGCAAGTATGAGTGGAGATGAATACCCAGAGAATATTGATCTTTTCTCTCTGGGCGAGGCTGCCGCAAAGAGTAAAAAGAAAGGCAGAGGCCTTAGAAGGTCAAAGAAGAGCGAGTATTGGCATAAGTTAAAGTTTAGTCTGGGAATCAGTGAGGGATCGAGCTCTGGTTTGAACGACTCCAGATGTCCGAAGTGCGATAGGCCGCACAAGGGAGTCTGTCTAGTAGGGACAACAGCATGTTTCAGGTGCGGACAGGAGGGGCACAGAGCACGTGAGTGTTCCACCGCGACTTTGATAACACAGTCCCAGCAGATAGCCTCAGACAGAGTGGCTCAGCCAGGAGCTCTAGCCAAGGCGCAGGACAGAGGCAGAGGGAGCGGGATCACTCCTTCTTCCACAGGTTCCCCAGGTGAAGGTCCATCAGTGCCAGCACGGATCTTTGCTTTGACGCAGCAGGAGGCTTACACATCAGACATGGCGGTGACATGTACTTTTCACTTGCATATGTTTTGATGTGTTTGCTGTTCGAGACTCTGATGTTTCGCTTTCCTTAGGGCCTTAAGAGCCACAGAGAGTAGGGGTTTGATAGCTTCTGGGATTAGAGTGTCCTCTTTGGGTCAGTGGACCCAAGTGTGATCCGTCAGTGGCAGAGTCAGTCTACCAGTTGAGTTCAGTGCTCGTTGTGAGTAGGTGCCTTCCAGCTGACCTAGTGGTTCTAGAGTGACTGACTGATGTCATTCTAGGGGTGGATGGGCTAGCTACTCATAGTACTGCCTTAGATAGCAGAGGCAGAGTAGTCAGGCTTAGAGATCAGGATGGATCACAGGTAGTCTGTTGAGGGGACAGTGTAGAGATGCCTAGAAGTTTGATATCTGCCCAATAGGCTCTGAAGCTGTTCAGGAAAGGTGGTTAGAGGTGTTTTGCTCATGTTAGAGAGCAAGCAGTGAGTTAGATCAGGAGGGGAACCAATTTTGTGCTGCAGCCAGATAACAGTTGTAGATGTTGTTCCAGACAAGTTGCCAGGTTTATCACCTGCTAAGAGAATAGAGTGGAAATAGGAGTGGTGTCTGCATCCAGAATCATTCCTAATCTTTTCTGCAGGAGGGCACCAGTAGAGTAAAATAGATAGGAAGAGCCAGATGAGTAGTTGCTAGAGTTGGTAGACAAGGATTGTATCCGACTTAGTACCTCACCCTGGAATGTTCCGGAGTTGTGATGGGAAACGAAGGATGAATCCGCGAGACTTTGTTTCGACTGTAAGTCGTTGGACAAGTCACTACCAGCAAGGATCTGTTATCGAGGATCGACGATCTATTTTTGACCAAGTACAATTAGCCAGTGGTCTTTTCCGGATAGATCTGAAATCCAGGTACTATCAGGGAGGATGAGAGTAACTAAGGAAATAAGGACATCGTCCAGGAAGAAAGATGGGCACTAAAGGTTACAGGCTAGTAATGCCCTTATAGCATTCATGACTCTCAGAAGCAGAGGTTTTAGTGCGAGTCTGAATCCCTCCGGTATTGATACTACCGTGATGAGGACCAGAAACACAGAGGAGAGTGCCCATTCTCAGAAAATGGTGTTGCAGATGGCTTATATGCCAAGTTTTTTAGGTGTGAGTTCTCGTGGAAAAGTAGTGCAGTAAGGAGTAGTTCAGAAACCAGAAAAAAAAAAAAAAGAGTTGGCGTTATAGCAATTGGCTTAGACCCATCTCAGTGACAAAGATTAGTAGTTTCTGGGTTTTGGCAGATTGCTATAGAAAGGTCAGTCTAAGACATCTCTAGAAAGTGTCACGCTGATGATCAAGAAAGACCCAAAGTTGTGTGGTCTGATAAGTGTAACAAGGGTTGTGAAGCACTAACGTAAGCCTAACGCCAGTACAGTACAGTACAGTACCAGTGGTAGCTCTGTCTACCAGTAAGAAGGATTTCAGAGTGTTTTGTGATACCTCCCTTGTGAGATTGGAGTATGTGGTAATGCACGTGGCAGGGTAATTACTTGTGTTTCTAAATAGGAGTGGAAGAAGCATAAGTTATATTATCCTACACAGGATTTCGGAAATCTTGAAATGTGGAGGTAATACCCATATGGGGTAAAAGATGAGATCTTTATCGATCAAAAGAGTGTATAGTGAAGAGTCTGAAACAGAGGTCATGGGTAAAACTGCTTAGCGACTCTGAGTCTACAAACCAGTATCGATGGGGTGAGGCAAATAAGATGTTAGCTGCCTTCGGTTGAAAGTCGCTTACCAGTTTATCCTATGGGAATAGGTTTTACTTCAGATCGATGATCGGTTGGATCAGCTGGCAGGAGCCAGTTGTCTTCCAAGCTAGATCTGAAATCTGGGTACTAGCGGTGAGAGCTAGCGTTAGTCTCGTGTCGTCGGAAGAAGGGATCAGAAGAGAAAAGAAACCAGTGTAGTAAAGAAGAAGAAAGGCGGGCAAAGACCAGAGTGCGCAGTAGAAAGTTACAGTGTGTTATGGTGTCTCCAGGACATGGTGAGCCAGTAAAGGTGGAGAGATAAAAGGCTAAAACCTTGAAATCCTGTAGAGGATGAAAGAGGTAGGATTTATCTGCTTCTAAGAGGAAAACCATTTGGTTTCTTTGTTTCTTTTGTTCTAGACTAGTGTTGGATCCTATAGAGGTTCTGTATGAACCAAAGGTGGAGATCTCAGGAAATCTCACCTGTATAGCACAGTTAGAACGGATCATACACACTCAGCTCACAGAATAGAAGAACAAGAAGATATGATAAGGGAAGTCTCTTAGAATCACCCCAGACGTATCGTATGTATAGGAAACCCGGGAGTTCTTACTCCAGCGATATCTGCGTTTCTCTTTGAAAAGCAGATTTCCGCTTCGTTTGTTTATTTGTATGTTATGTGAACATTCGAGGACGAATGTTTTAAAGGGGGGAAGAATGTAATACCCGGCTAGATCAGACATCGGAATTCTTACTGTCCGGTGGAATTCGAGGATGTCAGAGGTTCTAGGAGGGTAAGAGAAAGGTTTTCTAAAATATTTTCAAATGTTTTAAAGGTTTAGAATGGAATAGGATTGAGTGTTGAAGAGAAAAGACCAAGGGAACAAAGTGCGGGTTCGGCCGCCGAAGGTAAAGTTCGGCCGCCGAAAATGCCCTCGATTCGGCCCCCGAAACTCCAAGTTCGGCCGCCGAACGTTGCATGGTTTTGCATGAAGGTTTGGCCGCCGAAGCTGAGGCGGTCAGTCGCCTATAAGGAACCCTCAGTCGGTGAAATGGATCAGATTAGCTTCCTTTTCACTTCCAGAGGTGAGTTCATGTTCCCCTTGGAAGGTTTTCATGGTTTTTCATCAAATCTTTCAAAGTTAGTAAGGTTTATGGTGGTTTTTGAAGGTCTTGTACTTTGAGCACAATTTTGGAAAGTTTGGAGCTTAGATCCTCCATAGCTCTACGTTTGGATCACACCAACCTTTGTTCTTCAAGAGGTAAGTATTGATTCATGGTTTTTATGATGTTTTTATGAGTTTGATAAAGGGAAAAGGGAGTTTATGCATGAGTTGTGCATATTAGGGTTTATGGACCCTTTATGCTTTATGTTTGCTTGTTGAGCTTGTTTGTTGGAGTTCAAGTTGTCTTAAGCTCCTATATGCTTGTTGTATGAGTTATGCATGTTTTAGACCAGTTGGCTGCGTGTGTTAAGGGTTTGGAAGGACTGGAAGGCATCCTTATGCACGAAGCTGAGTTCTGGATGAACCCAGGTTCGACAGCCGAAGGAGGATTCGGCCGCCGAACATGCCCGACTTTCGTCTTTGGAAGAGACATTCGGCCGTCGAAGGTGCTGCCGAAGGTGCCCTGTCCAGCCTTCCTTTGCTTGTTTTGCATGCCTGTTTTGAGGTGTTTTTAGGGGTTTTTGGGAAGATGTTCAGAGTAATGTTGGAGTATGTTTGGTACCTCATTTGAGTCCTTCATTGTAGGATTGGACCTGAGGAACCGAGGTGTTTAGCAGTAGTAGCTGCTTCAGAGTTAGAGGTAGCCCAGAGTTAGCCAA
The DNA here is from genome assembly GCF_001659605.2 of Manihot esculenta. NCBI lineage: Eukaryota > Viridiplantae > Streptophyta > Magnoliopsida > Malpighiales > Euphorbiaceae > Manihot > Manihot esculenta. The sequence continues at coordinate 8,825,189 of NC_035164.2, read as the reverse complement.
GCAGTGGCTACAGGTGAGTGGAACTAACCTTTATATTTTACTTGAGAAATGACACGTTTCTAGCATGGTTCATGCATCATAAAATGCCATGTTATGTATTAGGTTGTATTGCATTAGACTTCACGAATATGATACATTGCATAAGATGATATTTGTATGGATGAATGTTGGATGATCCTTAGCCCTTGATATAAGCAGAGATACTATGAGATCAAATGAGATATGGCATGAGATAGCCATACCAGGTCGCTCCTGGCATAGATCAGGTCGCTCCTGGTACTATGAGTGAGTCAGTTAAGAGACGTCCAGGTGAGGCCTAATCGCCCCTGGCACAGTTGGACATGTTATGCTATGAGTCAGTTAAGAGACGTCCAGGTGAGGCCTAATCGCCCCTGGCACAGTTGGACATACTACTATGTATGTAGAGGGCTATTGGTGACAAGTTCATCCTTGAGATGATATGTTTGTGATGTGATACTCTGGAGAGGACTTTTGGCCGCCGAACTACCGAAAGTGTTCTGTCCAGCCTTCCTTTGCATGTTTTGTATGGATGTTTAAGTGAGTTTAAGGGGATTCTTGGGGAGTTTACTAGAGTTGGTCATAAGCTAGTTTGGTCCCTCATTTGCGTTTATCTATGCTTACATAGACCAGAGGAACCAGACAGAGCAGCAGTGAGTACTGCTCCAGAGTGTACAGCGCCTGCAAAGTCAGTCCAGATAGCCAGAGGTGAGTGGAACTAAACTTAAGTCTTTTAATTAAGAAATGGAATGTTTTTAGCATATATCATGCATCATGGTTATGCAGTAGGTTGATTGCATTAGAATCCACGGATATGTTGCATTGCATAGTTATTTGTTGATGTGGGTGAATGCTGAATGATCCAATAGTCACTGAGATAAGTCCAGGAGCCTTTGACTACGCCCTGGCAGGTATAGTAAAGTCCAGGAGCCTTTGACTACGCCCTGGCAATGGTAAGTACAGGTGTTATAGACACATATACATATATGAGACAGGAAATCCAGGTGCCTTTGACTACGCCCTGGTATGAGATACTGGGACTATTTGGTGACAGGTTTACCCTTGATGTGGATTGTCTGTGTTATGATGCATTCCATAAGGTCATGTTTTAATGATATGTTTTACTGTTCTACTCACTGGGCTATAGAGCTCATCCCACTCCCTTAACCCCAGTCTTGCAGGTTCAGTGTACAATGTACAGGGGAGATCAGCAGAGTACAGAAAGAGTAAAGAGATTTGTAATAGCTTAGAGTGGACATGTAATATTAAAGAGATGTACTAGTTATGTATACAGTTACAGTTGTGCTTGACTTGGCTATGTTTGTGTTGTAAATCTGTGTATACATGGTTTGTTTATATAACTGTTGTACAGAGTATGTGAAAAACCAGGCTTAACAGGTATGAGTTAACCCATCTAGAGCAAGCTCTAGTCAGGGGTACAGAGTACAGAGTACAGAGTACAGAATACAGAGATAGTGCATGCACAGGTTAAGCCTTGGTTCAGAAACGAGTTTTTATTTTCACAGAAAATGTATGGTCATGTATGAGATTTACAGGTACATAGAGAGTATAGCAGGCTTGCTACGGGTTCTGGCGGCCTTAAGCCGACCTGAATCCTAGCACCGGTGACGGTCCATTTTGGGGTCATTACATTTTAGGTGGAGCCTTCGTTTGAATTTTGAATGCTGAATACAGAAGAGGCAAGTGCGTCTTCTTGAAATCTTGCTGCCTAAATAGGAAGATCTGACTGCTGCAGTGTGTGCACTTCTTTGAACAAGGAAAGAAAGATCTGCGATTTGAATTTCAAATAATATTCTGACTGAGCTTTCCTTATTTGCTTTTTCTTCTGCACTTTCCTTATTTGAAAACTTTCCTTTTTTGGCACTTTTCATATTTGACACTTTTTGGCAATTTTAAGAGCATTTTCTCCAGATTGTCTCTTTACACCTAATATCTACAAAACATGATTAAAACCACAAAATTAGACAGAAATAGTGTAAATAAACATCAAGAATATCATAATAAAATGGGCTAAAATATGCTCTATCAAATACCTCCACACCTAGCCTTTTGCTTGTCCTCAAGCAAATAAACATAGTCAAACAAGCTCTCTTTGCTACTTGATCCTTATTTCCACTTAAGCTCTTACTCTAGAACCTATTTTGAATCATCGCAGTGAAGAATATATGCATGAAGGTTACTCACCTTCTTTCCTTGTTTCCCCTTACTTACCATGGCTAGAATTTGTTTTACTCAAGAGAGAGATTACACATGCACATGTTATTGTTCAATTAAGACTTTTCCTAGCTTTCAGAGTGATTTGTCCTTACCTTGAAGTACTTTATTCAGCCTTTGCACTTAAATTTTGTTTGAAAAAGTCACCAACCTTTTGACGTGAAGGTACATATTGGTGATACCCACCCCCAATTACTCAGTTGGTTACCTGTCCAAGTGGCTACTAGCTCTGTTCATAGTCTTTCAACCATTGGAATAGTTTTCAATCTGTGCTCATGAAGTCTAAGCCTTTGCTGAATTTCTTTTTCAATGAATTGGGCAAATCAACACCAATTGCTAAAACAAGTCATGTTAAGTTCATTCATACATCTTTCAATTCATTCTCTCTAATGAGTGTCATCAGTATATTTTTCACCATGGCAAGCTCAAAGATTTAATTCAAAAGGCAATTCTCAAATATGAATATAACTCACTACAATTGATTCAACATAAGTTTAAAGAGTCATCACATCAATGGGATCATGGAAAGAAAAGCTCATTCAACATAGTTCATAAGTTTGAGTAGAGCAAATAAAAAAGAAGAAGATTGTGGTTGTGTGTGTTATTGAAAGTAAAAAAATGAAAACAAACTAAAAGAAAATTGAAAGGAAATCTGAAAGGAAAAATCGCATAACCTAAAGAAAGAAAAGAAAAAAAAAATTCACAAATCTGAAAAGAAAAAGGAAAATCGCAAATCTGAAAGGAGAAGAAGAAGAAAAAAAGAAGAAGAAGAAGAAGAAGAGATATGCACCCCCACACCTAAATCATGCATTGTCCTCAATGTATAAGAAAATAAAAATGCAAAAGAAACTGAGTACTCCCCTGGGGTGTGGTGTGCATGGTGCGATCCCTTATGCTGAATGAGTGACGAACAGATGTTCGTCTAGGAAGTCCTCCTTGACTGGACATGGCGCAGAGCTAGAGGTAAGCCGGCTAAGGTGGTCGGCCACAAGATTTTCTTTACCTTGCTTGTCTCTTATCTCCATATCAAACTCTTGTAATAGTAGAATCCACCTAATAAGTCTTGGTTTTGCCTCTTTTTTCTTGATAAGATATCGCAATGCTGCATGGTTTGAATAGACAATGACTTTAGTCCCCAAGAAATATGGTCTGAATTTCTCTAAAGCAAATACAACAGCCAAGAGTTCCTTTTCTGTTGTTGAGTAATTGCTTTGTGCAGTATCCAATGTGCGAGAGGCATAATGAATGACGTGGGATGAGTGCCCCACACGTTGGCCCAAGACTGCCCCCACAGCATAGTTGCTTGCATCACACGTGATTTCAAAAGGCAAGTTCTAGTCAGGTGCCTCAATGATTGGGACAGTCACAAGTAATTCCTTAATCAGATCAAATGCTTTCTTGCAATCTGCATCAAAACCAAATGTTACATCCTGTTGGAGCAATTTGCATAATGGCAATGTGATTTTAGAGATATCTTTAATGAATCTTCTATAAAACCCTGCACGACCAAGGAAGGACCAAATTTCTCTAATATTTGTGGGATAAGGTAGATTTTTTATGGTATCCACCTTGGCTTTGTCTACTTCAATGCCCTTAGCTGAAACAACATGGCCTAAAATCAAACCTTGGTTAACCATAAAGTGGCATTTTTCATAGTTCAGTACAAGATTTGATTCAATGCATCTCTGAAGGATCTTTTCCAGATTGGCAAGGCTCTCTTCAAAGGAGTTGCCATAGACTGTGAAATCATCCATAAATATCTCAATGATTTTCTCCATATAGTCAGAGAATATGCTCATCATGCATCGCTAGAAAGTGGCAGGTGCATTGCAAAGTCCAAATAGCATTCTTCTAAATGCAAAGGTGCCAAAAGGACAAGTGAAGGTGGTCTTCTCTTGGTCTTCTCTTGGTCTTCTGGAGCAACTGGAATCTGATAAAAACCTGAAAAGCCATCAAGACAACAATAGTGGGACTTACCTGCAAGTCTTTCTAGCATCTGATCAATGAAAGGTAGGGGAAAGTGATCCTTCCTTGTTGCTGCATTTAGTTTTCTATAATCCATGCGCACTCTCCAACCATTCTGAACTCTAGTGGGAACAAGTTCTCCTTCAGCATTTGGGACAATGGTAATCCCAGTTTTCTTTGGGACTACATGCACAGGACTCACTCATTTGCTATCAGAGATTGGGTAGATAATACCTGCATCTAGAAGCTTCACTATCTCCTTTTTCACCACTTCCATCATGGGGGGATTCAGTCTTCTTTGAGCATCTCTGACTGGCTTGTATTCCTCCTCCATATGTATTCTATGCATGCATGTGGTGGGGGAGATACCTTTGATGTCATATATGGTCCATCCTATGGCCCCTTTGTGCTTCCTCAGTACTTTTAGGAGGCTTTCTTCTTCATGTTGGCTCAATTCATTGGACACTATTACTGGTAGTGTCTTGTCAGCTCCCAAATACATGTATTTCAGATGGCCTGGAAGAGGCTTCAGATCTGATTCTGAAATTTTCTAATCTGCAGTATGTGGATTAGGCGAGCAAGGAGGTGTCTGTGCTGACTGTCTCACAGAACTGGATTCTGGGATCTCCTTCTGCGCAAGATCTGACTGAAAGGGGGGGCTGGAAAGACTGATCTGCAATGGAAGCTGAAGAGTTGCCCTTGAAAGGCTTTTAGGTCCTTCTTCCTGTGCAGGAATGGTCTGCGCACCAAGCTGAAAGGGTGCGGTTGGTTTCTGTTCTTCTTGCGGTTGTCTGCAGTTCACCTGTTGGATGCTGTAGATTGTTTCCTTCAGTTTTGGCTCTTTCTGGCTATCTACCTTTACCTGGTCAGTTTCCCTGCAAAAATCATTGTTCAGAATGTCATCTTGATTTTTATCAAAGATTTCCTGGCTCAAGCAATCAATAATATCAAGACCATAAATAGGGGACATATCATGTGGATATTTCATAGCATCATAAACATTAAATTTCATGACTTCCCCTTCAAACTCCATAGTCAATGTGCCATCATGCACATCAATCTTAGTCCTAGCAGTACTCAGGAAAGGACGTCCAAGAAGGATGTCAGAAGTAGTGTTGCAACTGTCTTCCTTTGTATCAATCACATAAAAGTTTGCAGGAAAGATAAGTTCATCTACTTGAACTAGAACATCTTCTAGAACACCTATGGGGTGTACCACAGATCTGTCAGCCAACTGAATGACTACTCTTGTGTATTTTAGTGCACCTACACTCAAAGAATTATAAATGGTAAGGGGCATAACATTAATAGATGCACCAAGATCACACATGGCTTTCTTAATCCCAACATTCCCTATTTTGCAAGCTATAGCAAACATGCCTTTGTCTTTGCACTTGGTGGGGAGTTCTCTTTTTATCACAGCAGTAACAACCTCACCTACACTAACTTTTTCTCTTTTAGCAAGCTTCCTCCTATTAGTGCAAAGTTCTTTCAGAAATTTTGGGTACCTGGGAATCTGCTTAACAACATCTAGCAAAGGTATGTTGATTTTCACCTTTCTGAAAGTCTCAAGGATCTCCTTTTCTTCTTTTTCTTTTTGCGTTCTTTCGAATCTCTTTGGAAAAGGAGGTGGAATATGAAAACGTACCTGGTGATCAGCCTTCTACGCAGGAGTAGTGTCAGATGGAGTTCGGCCGGCTGGCTCAGGGGGGTGGTGCGCAGGAATGGTTTCAGTTGAAACCCCTGGCTCTTGTGCAACTTGCTTCTCTTCCTCATATTTGGCATCTTGAAGCTCTTTCCCACTTCTCAATGTGATGGCACTCACATTCTATCTGGGATTAGTTTTAGTTTGAGAAGGGAGCTTACCTTGTGATTCAAGCTTGGTTACTGATGTGGCTATCTGTCCCACCTATTGTTGGAGAGTCTGCACATGATTTGCAAGTGTCTCCATCATCTTTTCAAGGTGCTACTTGGAACTTGAAGGTGCTGGTTGGGCTTGATTCCTTTGATAGTTCATATAATTGTTAGCCCTTCCATAGCTGAAATTGGGATAGTCCCTCCAGTCTAGGTTGTATGTGTTGGAGTATGGATCATGTCTAGGCTGGTTGTTGTATCCTCCAATGGCATTCACTTGCTGGCTATCCTCTTGCAGTGTGGGACATTGATTAGTTGGGTGTCCTACATATGCACAAATCCCACATGGCCTAGTTGGCTGGGCTTGTTGAGGCTGGCCTGTGAAGAAATTTGTCATGGCAAAGGTTAGTGCAGAAATTTGAGAGGAAAGATTAGATGTACTTACCTCATTGGCTTCTCTCTGCAGTTGCTTTTCTTTTCCATATTGCCTAGATGAGGCTGCAAGGGTGGAGATCAGCTCTCTCATCTCTCTAGGTGTCTTATCTGCAATGGATCCTCCACAGGCTACATAAATGAATCTCCTTTCTGATGAAAGCAATCCTCCATAGAAGAATTCTATGAGTGCCTTATCTGAAATATCATGTTGAGGACAACTTGTACACAATCTTTTAAACCTTTCCCAATAGTCATATAAATCCTCAGATGGCTTTTGTCTTATGCTATTGATCTGTCTTTTTATGCCAATGGCTTTAGAAGTTGGGAAGTATTTATTCAAAAAAGCTACTACCATGTCATTCCAAGAAGTAATAGATCCAGGTGGCAAATAAAATAACCAATCCTTAGCATAATCATCAAGTGAAAAAGGAAAAGCTCTTAACTTAACATAGTCTTCAGTTATGCCTTGCGGCCTCATGGTTGAACAAACAATGTTAAATTCCTTTAAGTGCTTGTGTGGATTTTCATTCTCAAGACCTCTAAATTTAGGCAGAAGATGAATCAAACCTGTTTTCAGTTCAAAGGGAACTGTCAGAGGTGGATAAGTGATACAAAGAGGTGTTTGATCACCTATGGGTGCTGCCAACTGTCTCATGGTCCTTTCTCTTTGCACTGGGGCCTCATGGCTGGATTTTCTTGAATTATTTTATCTTGGACAGCATGTCCATTATGGGCAGCAGGTTGTGCATGAGGTTCGGCCATTTGTGTGGCTTGTTGGTGAAGTTCGGCAGTTTCAGATGTGTGGTATGTGATTGGAGCTTCTTCAGGAGTGGTCTCGACTTGTGTTGTCTCCCACAACCGAGATGCTTGCTTACCTAGTCTCCTGATTGTGCGTTCAATTTCTGGATCGTAAGGCAGAGTATCCTTGTGCAGATCTGGTCATGAAAGAAAAAAAAAACAAGTTAGATCAATTCCCCGGCAACGGCGCCAATTTTTGACAGTTGTGGTTGTCGAAACCGGTCAAAAATAACCTTTTCGGTTATCAACAATATTACTACTGTACATAGTGGAAAAGGATTGTATCCATAGAGAATTGAAAACTTATCTATCTTTTTCTTAACAAGATCAAGAGAATTAACTGAATGAGAAACTGAAAGCAGGTAGCTGAGAGCAGAATAAAAATAAAGTGCAATAAAATTAAAATGGGGGTTTTGAGATTGATTTGATTGAGCAACTACTAAAAGCAATTAAATGAGCGAATAATAAAATAAAAGGGAAATCAATAATGAGAAAGGTCTACTTGAAGAGTTGGATCCACTTAAGTTGTTTGAATTGATCATTGAAACTTATGTTCTTTTGATTGATTCAATAGATTAGTTATGGAGACGGAAAACGCTTCTCACCACCATGTCTCTCCTTAAGATTAAACCAATTAGGGAATGTCCTCTAATTAATTACTAATTAACAAATTGCCAAGGAATGTCCTTGGGCCTTAAGCATCAAAACAATTGTTAATTGCATGAAGAGATAGAGACATCCAATCCTCGCTACTCAAACGCATGAGATGTTGCTAGATCATACAATTTCCTTAGTTTTTACACCAAGTGTCCTTATGTTTGAACAATCCAAGCAATTACGGACTTAAAATTATCCAAACTAACAATATATTACCTTGCAATCAAGAATCAAGTGGCCAATTTGATCAAAACACAAAGCAATAATAGATTCAAGCATGAAATTGTATGAATATTGAACAAACCAAAGACAAACAGTTTATGTTCAGATCTCACAATCCATTAAACAACTTAAGTTTCAACCAATCTTCAACTAGATTAAAAGGTTTCAGCCACTCATGACTGAAACAAAACCAAAAATAATGGAGAAAGGTAGAAGAAGAGAAGAGCCGAAGCTTGCTTGGAGAAGATGTGGTGCAGCAGCCTTGAATCCGAAGAGAAGGGGAGAAGAAGCTATTCGGCTGGCCTTATGTGCTTCTTAAATAGGATTAGATGCTAACCTTGCTGCCCAAGGGGTCTGAAAAGGAAAGAATCGCATTGCAAGCTCTTCAGAAGGAAGGTGGCGCGCGGCATGCTCTTCAGAGGGAAGTTGTGCGCGCGGATGGATGTGCAGAAGGGAAAGAAATTCTGTCCAGTCTTTCCTTTTTAGGTGGAGCCTTCGTTTGAATTTTGAATGCTGAATGCAGAAGAGGCAAGTGTATCTTCTTGAAATCTTGCTGCCTAAATAGGAAGATCTGACTGCTGCAGTGTGTGCACTTCTTTGAACAAGGAAAGAAAGATCTGCGATTTGAATTTCAAATAATCTTCTGACTGAGCTTTCCTTATTTGCTTTTTCTTCTGCACTTTCCTTATTTGAAAACTTTTCTTTTTTGGCACTTTTCATATTTGACACTTTTTGGCAGTTTTAAGAGCATTTTCTCCAGATTGTCTCTTTACACCTAATATCTGCAAAACATGATTAAAACCACAAAATTAGGCAGAAATGGTGTAAATAAACATCAAGAATATCATGATAAAATGGACTAAAATATGCTCTATCAGTGGACATCAAGAAGGCCATGTGTGACCTAGGTGCATCAATTAATGTTATGCCTCTTTCTATTTATAATTCCTTGAATGCAGGTGCACTTAAAGACACTAGAGTGGTCATTCAATTGGCTGATAGATCCGTGGTATATCCAAAAGGCATTCTAGAAGATGTTCTAGTCTAAGTAGATCAACTTGTCTTTCTAGTAGATTTCTATGTGATTGATATGGAGGAAGACAGTAGCAACACTACCTCAGACATCTTGCTTGGATGACCTTTCTTGAGCACGACCAGAACTAAGATAGATGTACATGATGGCACATTGACCATGGAATTTGAAGGGGAAGTAATAAAGTTTAATGTTTATGATGCTATGAAATACCCCCATAACATGTCCCCTGTTTATGGTTTAGATATCATTGACTGTTTGAGCCAATAAATTTTTAAAATGAATCAAGATGATATGTTAAACAATAATTTTTATAGGGAAGACAGTCAAGAAGGTGAAGGATGTTGGGAAATCCCGAGATTATTGCAACCCAAAGGCGCAGTGGAAAAATAAAATTTCTCTGATTTCCTTTTCTCAGAATCCGAGTGCTTCATTTAATTCACAAGAAGGATATGAAACTAACCTGTTAATCTCGTCGAGAAGATACAATGTTGGACTGATGGTGCTGCTTTTTCAAACGAACACCCTCTATGGTATCCACACGAACGTCTTCTATCGTTCTAGAGTTCTAACTCTCTCAAAGATAGATAGGTGCTTCACAATCTGCAGCTTTTTAGACTGAGTTTTCTAAAAAATGTACCTTCCACAATTCATAGAATGGGTATTTATATGTTTCAGTTTTTTATTTTTCCCACAACTCTTTTTCCTAAAAGGAGTTGTGTTTTTCCCACAACTCCTTTTCCTAAAAGGAGTTGTATTCATAACCTACTATCACAATCTCACAGATACTCAAATATCTTATATGATAGAGTCCTTTATCTGTAACAGTTACAGATATAGACTACAGATCTTTTAAATATTATTATCTCATAATAATTCATATTAATAATAATAACACTTTATTATTATTAATTATATTAATGATTAATAATAATAACACTTTATTATTATTAATTATATTAATGGGCTTTGGGCTTTTAGCCCATTAATATGACATAACACATCAACAACGTTCTTTTGTGTGTGACCCAATAGGCTCACATTAATTGGCAATAGGTCCAGTTCCACAAGGCCCATAAGTCATAAGTGGCCTCTAGCAAGACATTATGACTACCCAACTAATATGAGGATCAATAGTCCGATAAAGCCTAATAAATAGAACATGAATTAATCCCTTTGTCTCACGATATCTAGTTTGAACATAAGTCATAGTCAATATCAAACTTATAATGTTCAAACTTATGATTTCTCAATCTCTAAGTAGACTGATAAAAATTAAATGATATTGATCACACTATCAATTCATTTGAGCACGGCTATGCATTTTTCAGTCTCACTTATCGAGGGGCCCAGAAGATATCTCTCTCGGAGAGAGGGACAAATCCTATCTTGATTGTTCATTATCCTCTATATAATTTCTATTATGCTCAATCATAACCTTTATGATTGTCCGATTAAAGACAATGTTTGATTATGTCAAAACATAATAGTCCTCATGTTGGAAACTATGACAATCTCAAGTCAAAGTATTAAGACATAACTACTTTGAGATTCACTTATGACAATAACCCATGTAGTGATCTCAGTGCGGGTCCATCCAATACTTTGTTCTCTAACAAGTATCTATGATTATTGAATTATATCAATATATATATAATAATCTCATGATTATCAATCAATAATCATACTAGTTGTATTTTATTATTATCAACATAATAATAAGTAACCAGGGATGATAATCATTATTATGTAACATGCAAACAAATAATAATGATAAAAACCTCTTTTATTAATAACCAAAACGACATACAAAAAGGTCCAAGATAATGGCCTAGGGCATATACACTAACAATCTCCCACTCGCACTAGGCCTAATCATACAAGTATCTAATACCCATAGACCTAGTGTGCTGATCATGCTTGACCTGTGAAAGAGCCTTGGTTAGTGGATCTGCAATGTTGTCATTTGTGTCTACTTTACATATTTTAATATCTCCTCTATCAATGATCTCTTGAATAAGGTGATATCGCCTGAGTATGTGTTTAGATCTCTGATGAGATCTGGGCTCCTTTGCCTGTGCTATGGCACCATTGTTATCACAATAAAGGTCCATAGGATTTGCAATGCTAGGAACCACTCCCAACTCTGTGATGAATTTCTTCAACCAGACTGCCTCTTTAGCTGCTATTTTGCTGCTATATACTCAGCTTCTGTTGTAGAATATGCTACAATGCTCTGCTTGGAACTTTTCCAGCTAACAGCTCCACCATTTAAAGTGAATACAAATCCTAACTGCGATCTGAAGTCATCTATGTCGGTTTGGAAACTAGCATCTGTGTAACCATTTACAACTAGCTCGTCTTCCAAACCTCCATAATCTAGGAATGCATCCTTAGTCCTTCTAAGGTACTTTAGGATATTTTTAACAGTTGTCCAGTGACTCTCACCGGGATCTGCCTGATATCTGCTCGTTGTGCTCAAGGCATATAAGACGTCTGGTCTAGTACATAACATGGCATACATGATAGATCCAATAGCAGAAGCATAAGGGATCTTATTCATCCGTTCTCGCTCATCAGATGTCATAGGACATTGATTCTTGCTGAGATGAATACCATGAGATATGGGCAAGAATCCTCTTTTGGAATCTTGCATGCTGAACCTTTTCAGCACCTTGTCAATATAAGTACTTTGTCTCAAACTGATTATCCTCTTGGATATATCCCTATAGATCTTAACACCAAGGATATATGCAGCCTCACCTAAGTCCTTCATTGAAAAAGAATTCCCTAACCAAGTCTTAACCTTTTGCAAGGTAGGGATATCATTTCCAATGAGTAATATGTCATCCGCATATAGGACTAGAAATACAACTGCACTCCCACTAACCATCTTGTAAACACAAGGTTCATCTTCATTTTTGATGAATCCAAAGTCCCTGACTGTCTCATCAAAACGAAGATTTCAGCTCCGAGAAGCTTGCTTCAATCTATAAATGGATCTCTGAAGCTTGCAAATCTTTCCAGAATTCTCAGGGATTACAAAACACTCAGGTTGTGTCATGTACACATCCTCGAGCAAGTTTCCATTAAGGAAAGCTGTTTTGACATCCATTTGCCATATCTCTTAATCATAATACGCAGCAATGGCAATGAGAATTCTAATCGACTTAAGCATTGCAACTGGCGAAAAGGTCTCATCATAGTCCATACCATGAGTTTGCTTGAAACCTTTTGCAACAAGCCTTGCTTTGTACGTATGCACATTTCCATCCATGTCAGTTTTCTTCTTGAAAACCCATTTGCAATCAATGGTCTTAACACCCTCAGGGGGATCAATTAATGACTAAACTCGATTGTCATACATGGATTGCATTTCAGATTTCATGGCGGAAAGCCATTTCTCAGAATCTGGACCTGACACAGCCTATTGATAGGTAGTAGGCTCATCTTGATCAATGAGCAAAAGTTCACGACTATCAGTCATGAGAAATCCATATCTCTCAGGCTGATGACGTGTCCTATCAGATCTGCGTGGGACTTGTGTCACCCTTTCAGTTTCCACAACTGTTTGTGGTTCTGGAAGTGGTTCTACTGGCGGTTCAATGCTCTCTTGTCGTACTTGAGTTTCCTCAAGTCACACTGTACTCCTACTGAATCTCTGAGAGATAAAATCCTTTTCTAAAAAGGTACCATTTCGAGCAACAAATACTTTGTTCTCTGAGAGAATATAGAAATAGTATCCTTTGGTTTCCTTAAGATACCCCACAAAATTGCACTTGATAGATTTTGGAGCTAGCTTATCTGAAATTGGGCGTTTCACATAAGCCTCACAACCCCAAATCTTAAAAAAAGACAAACCGGGCATTTTGCCAGTCCATAACTCATATGGTGTCTTTTCAACTGCTTTCGATGGTACTTGGTTTAGAATAAATGCAGCTGTTTCCAAGGCATAATCCCAAAATGATAAAGAGAGATTTGTTTGACTCATCATAGATCAAACCATATCTAATAAAGTTCGATTTCTCCTTTCAGAAACACCATTCCATTGTGGAGTTCCCTGAGGAGTTAATAGTGAAACAATTCCACAATTTCTAAGATGTTCATCAAACTCTTGGCTCAAATATTCACCACCTCGATCAGATCGAAGCACTTTAATAGTTCTACCAAGTTGATTTTGTACTTCATTTTGAAAAGTTCTAAACATTTTAAAAGATTCATGCTTATGTTTCATTAGGTAGACATAGCCATACCTACTGAAATCATCAGTGAATGTAATGAAGTACTGATAACCTCCCCTGACACTAATGCTTAGTGGGCCACACATATCTGTATGTATTAAGCCCAATAAGTCTGAAGCCCTTTGACCTTGTCCAGTAAAAGGTCCTTTATCATCTTACCAAGCAAACAAGATTCACAATTTTCAAATGATTCAAAATCAAATGATTCTAATAAACCATCTTTATGGAGTTTAGATATGCGATTCTCATTTATATGGCTAAGATGACAGTGCCATAAATATGTTGGGTTTAACTCATTTAGCTTAGTTTTCTTAGAAGTTATGTTATAGATATTGTTGTCTGTAGAATCATCTAGATTAAGGACATAAAGGCCATCATATGAATTTGCAATACAATAAAGCAAATCATCTTTATTAATGGAGTATTTCTTATTCTTAATAAGAAATGAAAAACCTTCATCGTCAAAAACAGAAACTGAAATAATATTCCTACTCAAAGTAGGAACATAAAAGCAATTGTTCAAAACTAACAAAAGCCCATTGGACAACACAACTTCATAAGTCCCTACAGCTAAGACAGCAACTCTTGCTCCATTGCCTACGCATAGGTTCACATCTCCCTTTTTCAGTTTTCTACTCCTTTTGAGACCCTGCACATTTGTACAAATGTGAGAACCACATTCGGTATCTAATACCCATGAAGTAGAAATAGATAAATTAATATCTATAACATAAATACCCGAAGTCGTAGTCTCACTACTCTTCTTCTTCTTGCACTCATCCAAATAGAATTTGCAATTTCTCTTCTAATGCCCTAGTTCCTTGCAATGGAAGCAGACTCCTTCCTTAGGAACTATTTCCTTAGGAACTTTTGCCTTGGGTTGCCATTTAGGCTTGCCTTGTCCCTTAGGCCCATTACCACTTTTAGACTTGGGCTTCCCCTTATTTTTCATAGGCTTACCCTTATTGACATTCAAAATTTGGGTAGGCCTTTTCTTGATATTTACTTCAGCTGTCTTTAGCATCCCATGCAACTCAGGAATGGATTTCTCCATGTTGTTCACGTTATAGTTCATGACAAACTGAGAAAAACTGCTAGGTAAAGAATGTAGGATCAAATCCATAGAGAGTTCTAAACTCAGAGAATAGCCAAGCCTAGCAAGGTGATCAATGTAGCCTTTCATCTTCAAAACATGAGCACTAACTGATTCACCTTCGACCATTTTGCAATCATGCAATGCAATGGTGGTTTCATACCTATCCTGCCTAGCTTGCTGTTGGAAAGCTTGTTTGAGATGGACACTCATCTCATAAGCCTCAAGGTGCTCCAGATCCTTCTGAAGTTCTGGACACATAGTTGCCAACATAAGACATCCAATGTCATTAGAATCATCCATATGCTTCTTATGCTTGTTCTTAACAGCATTAGTAGCATCAACAGGAGGTGGTTCAGGGACAACTTCATCAAGCACTGTAATACCCAGCTAGACTCCGGTATCGGAATTCCTACCGTCCGGTGGAATCTCGGATGTCGGAAGCCTCTAGTAGGGTAGAAACATGTTTTCATAAAATATTTTAATGTTTTTCATGGTTTTAAGTAAAGAGGAAATGAGTTTTTGAATGAAAACAACCTTGGAGGAAAACCCAGGTTCGGCCGCCGAACCTCAAGTTCGGCCCCGAACATGCAGGCATTTCGAGTGTGCCTTAGGCCCCCGAAGGCATAGGTTGAGGAAAGTCCAGGTTCGGCCGCCGAACCTCAAGTTCAGCCGCCGAACATGGCATGCATGCGGAGGCACGTTCGGCCCCCGAACGTGGCCTGGCCAGCCACTATAAAAGGGTCCCTTAGCCGAAAACGGGCGAGTTTTTCTCCCCATTGTCGGCCAAGGTGAGCTCTCCGCCGTTCCTCACCAATCCTTGAGTTTTTCCTTCAAATCTTTCAAGATTTTCACAAGTTTTTGCTTTGTTTTGAAGATTTTCGAGTTTAAAGCAAGTTTTGGAGCTTTGAGGTTCAAGAACTCAAAAATCTCCCACCTCCGAGTTTAGGACATCTCTCTCTATATCTTCAAGAGGTAAGAGCCGATCTTAAGCTCATTTCATGTTTAAAGTAAGTTTTATGCAAGATCTATGGGGTAGAATGCGTGTTTAGCTCATAGTTAGGTTTTTGAGTTTATGTTGTGTTTTTGAGCAATGTGTTGTTATTGTGTGTTGTAGTTGGGGTTTAAGTTAGTTTGAGGCCCCTAGGAGCCAATGTATGTGTATTTGCATGATTTGAATGAGTTATATGCATGTTGGAAGTTTTGGAGGCAAATATGCATAGAAGAGCTGAGTTTCTGCCATTCTGGGAGAAACCAAGTTCGGCAGCCGAAGGAACTTTCGGCCGCCGAACCCTCTTATGGAGGCAGCATTCGGCTGCCGAAGCTTGCCCCCGAAAGAGGACTTTCGCCTCTGTCTGGGAGTTTCGGCTGCCGAAAGTACCGCCGAACATGCATGAGTTTCGCCTCTGTCTAGGAGTTTCGGCTGCCGAAGGTGCCGCCGAACCTGCCTGACTTTCGGCTCTGGAGGGACTTTCGGCCGTCGAACCTGCCGCCGAAAGTGCCCTGTCCAGCCTTCCTTTGCATGTTTGTGCATGATTGTTTTGAGGTGTTTTAGGGGTTTTTGGGGGATGTTTTTAGAGTTATGTTCTAGCTGTTTGGTCCCTCATTTGAGTCCACCTGTGTAGGTTCGGACCCGAGGAACCGAGGACCCCAGCAGTGAGTTCAGCTGCTTCTGAGTCGTAAAGCTTGAGCCAGAGGTGAGTAGAATAAACCTTTATGTTTTAAAGCAAATGAATTATACAGTTGAGCATGTTCATGCATTATGAATGCCATGTGATGAATTAGGTTGTTTGCATTAGAACTCACGAATATGTTGCATTGCATTTATGATGTTGATGTGGATTGGTTATTGGATGACCCTTTAGTCCTCATATGATATGATGATGTTATGACATGATACGGTATGGAAGTCCAGGTTGTACCCATTCTACGTCCCTGGCACTATGTAAGAGAAAGTCCAGGTTGTACCCATTCTACGTCCCTGGCACATTGGTATGTATGATATGTTATGTTAAGAGAAAGACCGGTTGTACCCATTCTACGTCCCGGCACTTTGGAATGTAGAGGACTATTGGTGACAATACCATCCGAGATGTGATTTATTGTGATGTGTTGCATTACATGATGGCATGAGATTTTAAATGTTGTTTTCTATCATTCTGCTCACTGGGCTCTTGTAGCTCACCCCTTTTCCCCTAATCCCCCAGGATTGCAGGTACGGGCTAGACAGAGAAGTCAAGAAGAGTAAAGTCTTATGTTTGTAACAGATAGATAGTGGACATGATAAATTGTAAGATGATGTATAACAGAATAGTTATGTTATGTATATTGATATTGAGGATTAGAAATTGTGCTTGACCCTATAGATGTTGTAATCCCTTTTTGTTACATGATCTTAATATTTATTGATGACTATGTTAGCCAACTCAACACATGTTGTGCCACCCATTGGGGGCATTGATGAGATCCCATAGAGGGGTCAAGTTTATGATGATGATTATGTTCAGTGCATGCACAGGTTGAGTTTGGTGTATGATAGAATGTATGAAAGAAAAGTTTTAATTTTTATGTATGTTGTTGATCATGTATGGGATTAAACAGGTTTACAGGTTACATGTCAGGCTTGCTACGGGTCCCGGCGGCCTTAAGCCGATCTGGATCCTAGCGCCAGTAGCTGTCCGATTTTCGGGTCGTTACAAGCACGTAGGACTTTTTCTCTTGCTTGAGAACAATTCTCAAGTTTCTAAACCAGTCAACAAAATTAGTCCCATTTTCTTTCAGTTTATCCTTCTCAAGGATGGATCACAGTGATAAGGTGGAATTGTTATTAGCAGTCATAATTATCTACAAAATATGCAAATATAATTAATTTAGTAAATTAATATTGAGGTGATAATAATCTCCCACTAAAATATAACTCTAAAAAATAATATTATTTTAGTGGGTTAAGATCCATATTTCACCTAATTCTAAGTCAGCTTTGGCATGACGCTTAGAATTAAGTTATTTAGGTAGGTAAGTCCTTACCAATTACATCTAATGTAACTTTTAGATTATGAGGTGTTGACATCATATGTCAAATGCATGTTATACCCCATCTAATGCCTTAGGCCCAAAACCGTATTGATAGCCTAATTAAGCCCAACCAAAATTAAATAAATGAGTAATTATTACTCATCCTATCTTACTAGGATAACCTAAGCACTTTGCTTTGCCAAAACCTACATTTTGGTGATCTTAGTCTTGATAGGTATTTAATATATGGGTGGCATTAAAACTTAAAATTTTAGAGTGAAGGTTCAACTTTTAATTTTAAGTATTTTGTCTTGCATATATATATTATAGTATTCTATATGCATACATATATATATAGACAATAATACATAGTATCTCATACTAATATATGACAAAATAATAAAATATAGTCATTTAAATCTTATTTAAAGACTAAAAGAAAATAATTTAAATTTATTTTCTTATTAATATTTTTTTTTATTTCAAGGGCAAAAATGTAATTTTGGGCCTCTTCTTCCTCAGGAAGAAGCCCTTACCGCCGCCAAGAAATCAGTGGCCCGCCGGTCGCTCCACGAGCCTGCGCTTGGCAACCACACCATGCGAGGCTTCATCCGCCATCACGCAACAAGTGTGCGGCATGCGTGCATCATTGGCCATAGGGACTCAAAGCCCATTGTCGGATGTCATCAGGCTGTTCGCCAGATGCTCCAAGAGTTGCAGATTATCTTCCACGATTTTCAGGAAAAATCCCCTTTTTTTTAATTATTTATTTATTTTAATTTTTCTAACAAAAATTAAAATTATCTAAATGATCGAACCATTCATCCATACAAATTTCATAATAATCATGCCATTCAAATAAGTATATATCACATATATCATATTAATCATGGCGTAATTAATTTAAACAAAAAGCACAGGTTGGCTCTGATACCACTGTAACAGCCCGGAAACCGAACTGCTACCGGCACTAGGATCCAGATCGACTTAAGGTCGCCGGGACCCGTAGTAAGCCTGCTATCCTGTCTGTGTACCTGTGAAATCCCATACATGATCATACATTTTCTGTCAAATCATTCAAACTTTCCTTTTCTCCAGGGCTTAACCTGTGCATGCACTATGTCTGATCTATCAACTCATAATGTTAAGCCTGGTTTTCTCATATTCATTAACAATAAAAGAAACATACATAAACTGATCATGTGTCTACAACAAGGGATTACAACTCTTATAAGTCAAGCACAGAGCTACACACTATACATTATCTCTTTACATGTACATGTCCACACTAACTATTACATAACCCTTCTTCTGGCAAACTCTGCTGGACTCCCTCTGGACTCTGAACCTGCACAACTGGGGTTAGGGGAGAGGGATGAGCTATACAAGCCCAATGAGCAGAACAATATAACCATAAGTTTAAAACATGATCTCATGGAATGCATTACAGCACATCATCTCAGGGATCAGACATGACCACCAACAATCCCACTCAAAGGATGCCTGGCCTAGCCAGGTCTTACAACCTCAATCTGCCTGGCCCGGCCAGGTCTTACACTCTGCCCGCCTGGCCCAGCCAGGTCTTACTATCTTTGCTGCCTGATCTAGTCAAGTCTTACCTACAGATGGCTGCCTGGCCCGGCCAGGTCTTATAACAGAGTTTGGGCTATTGGAGTCGCCTTGGTCTATCCACAGCCTCATACACATCGTATTATGCAATGCGTCAACTTCGTGAAACTAATGCAAACACCCTACTATACTCTTATGATGCATGACATATGCTCAAAATAGTTTAGTGCTGAAAAGAGAAGTTCCACTCACCTCTGGCTGACTCTGTACTAACTCTGCAGGTTCTGAAACAGTGTTCACTGTTGCTCTCTGGGGTTCCTCTGGTCCGTTCCTACACAGGTGGTCTCAAATGAGGGACCAAACTAACGCAAGAACATCTCTCTGAAACTCCCTAAAACCCCTCTAAACGATCCCCAAATAAGCACATAAAACATGCAAAAGAAAGCTGGACAGGACACTTTCGGCGGCATGTTCGGCGGCCGAAACCCTTCTCCAGAGACGAAACTCATGCATGTTCGGCGGCACCTTCGGCAGCTGAAAGTCTCGTCCAGAGACGAAACTCAACCTTCGGCGACACTTTCGGCGGCCGAACCTTGCCTCCAGAGACGAAAGTCCCAAGTTTCGGGGGCAAGCTTTGGCAGCCGAAACTGCCTCCACAAGGGGTTCGGCGGCCGAACCTTCGTTCGGCGGCCGAACCTGGTTTTGCCCGTTGGGCAGAACCCTGCTCTGTTTCATGCAAAACTCACCCAAAACGTTCCCAACATGCATATCAACTACTCCCAACTAGCACATACCATAAAACATGCATAAAGAGGTCCAAAACTAGCCTAAAACCTCAAACAAACACATCAAACAATACGTCACAAGCTGGACCATAAACATCTCCCAAAAACCTAATCATGCATACTACCCATCAAACTTTCATAAAACCTTTAAAAATCAGCAAAGAAGTTCAGGATCCACCCTTACCTCCTGAAGAACTTGAGGATGAGTGATCCTAACGTGGAGATATGAAGAAAAGCTCTTCCAAAGCTCCAAACTTCCAAACTTGCTATTTTTGCTCAAAACCTTCAAAACACACCAAAACCCTTAAAACCCTTGGAAGATTTGGTGAAAAACATGAAAAACATGAAAGTCAACTTAGGAGAGGCTGGAACTCACCTCTGGCTGCAAGTGCAGGAGAAATATCCTCCTTCCACCGACCCTTAGCCCTTTTTATAGGTGGCTGGCCAGACCACCTTCGGCAGCTGAACGTGAATCCGAAACCATGCAATGTTCGGCGGCCGAAAGTGACCTTCGGCGGCCGAACCTTTGCATTGCTCCCTTGTTGCTTTTCTTATCAAAACTCATTTTCCTTTATCCTTTAAACCATAAAACAAGTTAGAAAACATTCAAAAACATATGAATTACCCTTCTCGAGGGTTCCGACACTCGAGATTCCACCGGACTACAGGAATTCCGATGCCGGACTCGAGCCGGGTATTACAACCACTGTTGGGAAATCTCGAGATTATTACAATCCAAAGGCGCAGCGGAAAAATAAAATTTCTCTGATTTCCTTTTCCCAGAATCTGAGTGCTTCGTTTAATTCACAAGAAGGATATGAAACTAACCTGTTAATCTCGTCGAGAAGATACAATGTTGGACTGATAGTGCTGCTTTTTTAAACGAACACCCTCTATGGTATCCACACGAACGTCTTCTATCCTTCTAGAGTGCTAGCTCTCTCAAAGATAGATAGATTATGTGCTTCACAATTTGCAGCTTTTTAGACTGAGTTTTCTAAAAAATGTACCTTCCACAATTCGTAGAAGGGGTATTTATATGTTTCCATCTTTTGTTTTTCCTAAAAGTAGTTGTGTTTTTCCCACAACTCATTTTCCTAAAAGGAGTTTTGTTCATAACCTACTATCACAATCTCGCAGATATTCAAATATCTTATGTGATAGAATCCTTTATCTGTAACAGTTACAGATAGACTGCAGATCTTTTAAATATTATTATCTCATAATAATTAATATTAATAATAATAACACTTTATTATTATTAATTATAATAATGATTAATAATAATAACACTTTATTATTATTAATTATATTAATGGGTTTTGGGCTTTTAGCCCATTAATATGACATAGCACATCAACAACGTTCTTTTGTGTGTGACCCAATAAGCTCACATTAATTGGCAATAGGCCTAGTCCCACAAGGCCCATAAGTCAGAAGTGGCCTCTAGCAAGACATTATGACTACCCAACTAATATGAGGATCAATAGTCCGATAAAGCCTAATAAATAGAACATGAATTAATCCCTTTGTCTCACGATATCTAGTTTGAACATAAGTCATGGTCAATGTCAAACTTATAATGTTCAAACTTATGATTTCTCGATCTCTAAGTAGACTGATAAAAATCAAATGATATTGATCACACTATCAATTCATTTGAGCACGGCCATGCATTTCTCAGTCTCACTTATTGAGGGGCCCAGAAGATATCTCTCCCTTAACTTCAGTGGTGCAGGTTCAGAGGTCAGAGAGAACTCAGCAGGGTACAGGAAGAGTACAGAGTTTTGTAATAGTTAGTGTGGACATGTATATGTATAGAGATTGTGTACATGTACGGTGTATAGAATGGTGCTTGACTATAAGAGTTGTAATCCCTTGTTCTTTTCACATGATCAGTTTATGTTTACATCTATTGTTGTATGTTTATGAGCAAAACCGGGCTTAACATTATGAGTATGATCCGCCTAGAGCCATGAGGAGCTCTAGTAGGGATTGGTATAGAACAGAGAGTGTGCATGCACAGGTTAAGCCTTGGAATGAAGAAAAGTTTTATGTTTTTACAGCAAATGTATGATCATGTATGGGATTTCACAGGTATACAGACAGGATAGCAGGCTTACTACGGGTCCCGGCGACCTTAAGTCGATCTGGATCCTAGTGCCGGTGGCAGTTCGGTTTCCGGGCTGTTACAGATTGGTATCAGAGCCCTAGGTTCATATGGTCGGACCTATAAAGAGAGAGTTGGGCTCATAGAGAGGTTTAGCAGGTCAAGCACTATAGGAAAAACATGTCCACGAGGATAGGATGTTATGCTGATGTGCAATGCCCTGAGTTATGCATGTGCATGTTTTTGATGTGTTGCTTATGTGTTATGTGATTTGTTGTTTTCCAGAGAGTGAAGATGCGAGGAACTCGTCGATCCGCGAGATTGACAGGAGTCCCACCTGTAAGTGAGGGTACAGCTGCTCGTCCACCTGCCTTGCCAAGGGCAAGATCGCACAGGTCAAGCAGGGAAGGAACGTCACGAGACCCGAGAAGGTCTTCTGACGAGAGCAGGAGAGGAGTAAGCAGAGGGGGAAGGTCAGTAGAAGAAAGAGGTGTGAGGGAAGAGGATCAGAGTAGAGATGCAAGCATGGGTGTAGGAAGGTCAGAAGAAGGTATGGGGGAGTCCCAGCGAGGCGTTCAGGCCTCTGGGTTTGGCTATCCACCCTTTCCACAGGGCCCAGAGTATCCGATGGGAGGCACGTCGGATTTCTCCAGTTTTGCCCCATATCCACCCTACATGCCATATATGCCCTATCCTTCCTTTTATCCACCATATCACATGTATCCACCCCCACCTGTTCATCCCAGTCCAGTACAACCTGAAGTAAGGGAACCAGTTCCTCCACCACCACCTCCTGAACCAGTAGCCCCTGTTGTAGAAGCACAGCAACCCAGTTCGTCAGGGGGAAGTAAGGTGAAGATGACCGAGTACTTAAAGTTGGATGCTCCTAAATTTAATACAGGAGATGATCCCTTTGAGTATCTCAGTGCAGTCAAAATGATAACAAGTGAGTTGGGAGCAGATGATGGTAGAGCTATTGAGATGGCAGGGTTCACTTTAAAGTGTAAGAAAGCTAGAGAATGGTTCAAGAACTATGTGGACCCGAGACTTGAGAGTATGACATGGGAAGAGTTCGCCAATGAATTTGCTGGATGGGCTTTTCCTGACAGTTCCAGGGAACTAAAGGTTGTGGAGTTTGAACAGTTGCGACAGAGGGAGGAGATGAGTGTTGATGACTATACAGATAAGTTCCTGGAATTGTTGCCATATGTCGGTCAGGCATATGATACAGATCAGAAGAAGGCAAAGAGATATGCCACAAGGCTTCATCCCAGGTATTTCTCTTTGATTCTTCATGCGGAGAAGGAAAGTTTCCACTCTATTGTGGATGCTGCTAGAAAGATGGAGGCCAGTGCTATAAGTCAAGGTGTAGTTAAGGCACAGTCTTCTGGTGCTAAACCAGGTTCCTCCTCACAGGGTACAGTAAGTGCAAGTAAGAAGAGATGGGAGAAATTCAGAGGAAAGAGAGGCAAGTTCTGGAATAGGCTTAAGTCGGGTCTGGGAATGAGTAGTGGCTCCAGTTCTGGCGCAGATTTTCCAGTGTGCAAGAGGTGTGGCAAACAGCATAGAGGAGCTTGTCAGTTGGGATCCACAGCCTGCTATAGATGTGGGCAGGAGGGACATTATGCACGGGAATGTCCTCAGGCGACTTTGGTTGCACCATCCCAGCAGATGAGTGCAGGCAGTGTAGTTCAGCCCGTAGCTTCAGCCGTACCACCAAGCAGTGGCAGAGGAAGAGGAAGAGGGGTAGCCTCTTCATCAGGGATGGGTTCCCGAGGTGTAGGTCCGTCAGCCCCAGCACGGATTTTCACCCTGACTCAGCAGGAGGCAGACACGTCGAACACGGTGGTGTTAGGTAATCTCATCATTGGGTGTTCAGAGGTGTATGCTTTAATGGACCCCGGTGCTTCTCACTCTTTCATTTCTTCTAGAGCTGCAGAGAGGTTGGGTCTGATAGTGTCTGAGTTAGAGTGTCCTCTATGGGTCAGTGGACCCAAATGTGATCCATCTTTGGCAGAGTCAGTCTGTCGGTTCAGTCCAGTGTGCATAGAGGGTAGATACCTTCCAGCTGACCTGGTGGTTCTAGAGTTGACAGATTTTGATGTCATTCTAGGGATGGACTGGTTATCTACATATGATGCTACCCTGAACTGTAGAGACAAGGTAGTCAGTGTCAGAGACCAGGATGGGTCAGAGTGTGTCTTCAGAAGAGACAGGAGAGGGACACCTAGGGGTTTGATATCAGCCCTCCAGGCTCGTAGAATGTTAAGGAAGGGGTGTCAGGGGTTCCTAGCTTATGTGAGAGAGCTAGACAGTCAGGTTAGGGAACCATCCTCAGTACCGGTTGTTAGCGACTTCCCAGATTTGTTTCCTGAAGAGCTTCCAGGACTACCACCGGATAGGGAAATAGAGTTCGAGATTGAGTTGATGCCCAATGCCAGACCGATCTCTATTCCTCCCTACAGGATGGCACCAGCAGAGTTGCGAGAGTTGAAAGAGCAGTTACAGGATTTGGTAGCTAAGGGTTTCATCCGCCCGAGTACCTCACCCTGGGGTGCTCCAGTGTTGTTTGTCAGAAAGAAGGATGGACCTCTTAGACTTTGTGTCGACTACAGACAGTTGAACAAAGTCACTATCAAAAACAAGTATCCTTTACCCAGGATCGATGATCTATTCGACCAGCTGGCAGGAGCAGGTTGTTTTTCTAAGATAGATCTGAGATCCGGATACCACCAGTTGAAGATCAGGGAAGGAGATGTATCCAAGACTGCTTTCCGAACCAGATATGGGCATTATGAGTTCCTTGTGATGCCGTTCGGGTTGACTAACGCCCCTGCAGCATTCATGGATCTCATGAACAGGGTTTTCAGGGAGTACTTGGATCGTTTTGTGATCGTCTTTATTGATGATATCTTGGTGTACTCCAGGAATGCAGAGGACCATGCCCAGCATCTTCGGATAGTGCTGCAAACCTTGAGAGAGCATGGCTTGTATGCCAAGTTCTCCAAGTGTGAGTTCTGGCTAAGGAGCATTTCCTTTTTGGGACATGTTGTATCAGAGGAAGGTATAGCAGTAGATCCCAAAAAGGTAGAGGCAGTAGCCAACTGGCCTACACCCACTACGGTGACCGAGATCAAGAGTTTTCTGGGTTTGGCAGGCTACTATCGGAGGTTCGTTCAGGACTTTTCGAAGATAGCTGCTCCTATGACCAGACTGACCAGAAAGAATCAGAAGTTTGTGTGGTCAGAGGAATGTGAGGAAAGTTTTGCAGAGTTGAAGAGACGGTTAACTTCAGCACCGGTGTTAGCTCTGCCGATCAGTGATGAAGATTTCACAGTGTTCTGTGATGCATCCCGAGTGGGATTAGGTTGTGTGTTGATGCAGAATGACAAAGTGATAGCTTATGCTTCTAGACAGCTGAAGAAGCACGAGCTGAATTACCCGACACACGATCTGGAGATGGCAGCTGTTATCTTTGCACTTAAGATGTGGAGGCATTACCTCTATGGGGTAACATGTGAGATCTATACGGATCATAAGAGCCTGCAGCACATCTTAAGTCAAAGAGAGTTAAACTTGAGGCAGAGACGGTGGGTAGAATTGCTCAGTGATTACGATTGCAAGATCCAGTATCATCCGGGCAAGGCTAATGTTGTAGCTGATGCCTTAAGCCGAAAGTCACTTGGCAGTTTATCCCACATTGCAGTAGAGAGAAGACCGGTGGTGAAGGATTTCTACAAGCTCGTGGGAGACGGGTTACAGTTGCAGTTATCTGGTACAGGTGCTTTGATTGCACAGATGAGAGTGACACCAGTGTTTCTAGAGCAAGTGGCTCTGAAACAGCACGAAGACCCCGAGTTAGTGAAGATTGCCAGGACTGTTCAGTCGGGCAACAGTACAGAGTTCAGATTTGATAGTGAGGGGCTTCTTCGGCACGGTAAGAGGTTATGTGTACCAGATGATAGCAGTTTGAAGGCAGACATTATGAGGGAAGCTCATAATGCGCGGTATAGTATTCACCCGGGAGCCACCAAGATGTATCAAGATCTGAGAAGGGTGTATTGGTGGCCAGCAATGAAGAGAGAAGTGGCACAGTTCGTGTCAGCCTGCGAGACATGTCAAAGGGTGAAGTTAGAGCACCAGAAGCCGGCTGGAATGCTTAACCCACTGCCGATTCCAGAATGGAAATGGGAAAACATAGCTATGGATTTTGTAGTGGGCTTACCGACGACGTCTAACAGACTAGACTCCATCTGGGTGATTGTGGATAGACTCACTAAATCTGCTCACTTCATTCCAGTCAGGAGTAACTACTCTGTGGACAAGTTGGCGCAGGTGTATGTAGACGAGATAGTAAGGTTGCATGGAGTTCCAGTGTCGATCGTATCAGATCGAGGACCTCAGTTCACCTCCAGGTTTTGGCGGAGTCTGCAAAATGAAATGGGCACAAGGTTGGATTTCAGCACTGCTTTCCATCCACAGACAGACGGTCAGTCTGAGAGAACCATCCAGACCATTGAAGATATGCTGAGAATGTGTGTGTTAGACTTTGGCGGTTCTTGGAGGCAGCATCTCCCTTTGGTGGAGTTTGCCTACAACAACAGCCATCATGCTAGCATAGGGATGGCTCCTTATGAAGCTTTGTATGGGAGGAAGTGCCGAACACCTGTTTGCTGGGAAGAGGTAGGAGAGAAAACTCTTGCAGGGCCAGAGTTAGTTGAGATAACCAGCAAGTTAGTGCCTATCATCAGAGAGCGGATCAGAACAGCTGTAAGCAGACAGAAAAGCTATGCAGACATCCGTAGGAAGCAGATAAAGTTCCAGGAGGGGGATATGGTATTGCTTAAGGTGTCTCCGATGAAGGGAGTGGTTCGGTTTGGAAAGAAGGGTAAACTGGCCCCACGGTACATTGGTCCCTTTGAGATCTTGCAGAAGATCGGGCCTGTATCGTATAAGCTAGATTTACCGGCTTCTATGGAACGAATTCACCCGGTATTCCATGTTTCTATGTTGAGAAAATTTGTGTCAGATCCAGAGAAGGTTCTTAGTGAACCTGAGGTGGAAATCTTAAGTGATCTCACTTATGTAGAGCAGCCAGTGCGGATCCTTGACACCCAGATCAGAAAGATGAGAAACAAGGAGATACCAATGGTGAAAGTTTTGTGGAACCACCACAACCTAGAAGAGTGCACGTGGGAGACTCGGGAGTCCATGCTCCAGCAATACCCATATCTGTTTTAAGATTAGTTTTTCCCCTTTTCTGTGTGTTTATGTTGTGTTAGGGACATTCGGGGACGAATGTTCTTAAGGGGGGGAGAATGTAATACCCGGCTCGAGTCCGGCATCTGCATTCCTGTCGTCCGGTGGAATCTCGGGTGTCGGAACCCTCGAGAAGGGTCATGCATATGTTTTCTAAGGTATTTCACTTGTTTTCATGTTTTGAAGTGTGAAAAGCATTGAGTTTTGAAAGAAAAGCAACAAGGGAGAAATGCAAAGGTTCGGCCGCCGAAGGTCACTTTCGGCCGCCGAACATTGCATGGTTGCGGCTTCACGTTCGGCTGCCGAAGGTGGTCTGGCCAGCCACCTATAAAAGGGCCAAGGGTCGGTGGAAGGAGGGTATTTCTCCTCCACTTGCAGCCAGAGGTGAGTTCCAGCCTCTCCTACGTTGACTTTCATGTTTTCCATGATTTTCATCAAATCTTTCAAGAGTTTTAAGAGTTTTGGTGATTTATGAAGGTTTTGAGCAAAAGAACCAAGGTTTGAAGCTTGGAGCTTTGGAAGAGCTTTTCTTCATATCTCCACGTTAGGATCCTTCATCCTCAAGTTGTGTAAGAGGTAAGTGAAGATCCTGAGCTTCTTTGTTGATTTTGAAAGGTTTTATGAAGTTTGTATGGGTAGTTTGCATGTTTAGGTTTAGGTGTGGTTTTTGGTGATTTGTGGTGTTCCAGCATGTTTAAGTGTTATGTGCTATGTTTGTTTGGGGTTTTAGGGTCGTTTTAGACCCCTTTGTGCATATATATGTGTATATGCTAGTTGGGAGTAGTTGATATGCATGTTGGTAGGTTTTTGGGCAAAGTTTGCATGAAACAGAGCAGGGTTCTGTCCTTCGGGCAAAACCAGGTTCGGCCGCCGAAGGAAGGTTCGGCCGCCGAACCCTTTGTGGAGGCAGTTCGGCTGCCAAAGGTTGCCCCCGAAAGCTAGGCTTTCGGTTTAGAAAGGGACTTTCGGCCGCCGAAAGAGGGAGTTCGGCCGCCGAAAGTGTGTGAGTTTCGTCTCTGGACGAGACCTTCGGCCGCCGAAGGTGCCGCCGAACATGCATGAGTTTCGTCTCTGGAGTGGGGTTTCGGCCGCCGAACCTGCCGCCGAAAGTGCCCTGTCCAGCTTTCCTTTGCATGTTTTGTGTGATGGTTTGAGGTTTGTTTAGAGGGGTTTTGGGGAGTTTCGTAGAGATGTTCTTGAGTGAGTTTAGTCCCTCATTTGAGTCCACCTGTGTAGGTACGGACCAGAGGAATCAGGGAGGTCAGCAGTGAGTTCAGTGTCAGAACCTGCAGAGTCAGTGCAGAGATAACCAGGTGAGTGGAAATTAACTTAATGTTTTAATATGAGAACTGATATTTTATCATGCTTCATGCATCATGAATATGCTTTAGGGTGAGTGCATTAGTGTACACAAAGATGATGCATTGCATTTATCCTTGTACTTGGCACTGCTCCTTGTACATTGCTTATGTGAGACGGCACGGACTTCGTGAGGATTCATTAGCCCTCAGAGGAAAGACCTGGAACAGCCCTACGGGGACTAGGCACATATACAAAGACCTGGAACAGCCCTACGGGGACCAGGCACATGGTACTTAGGTACCCCAGATGAGATAGAGGGAGTTTTGATCCGTCCGGCCGAGGTGATGTGATTCTGTGTTGCATTCCATGAGAGCATGTTTTATCACCTGTTATTTACCTATTCTACTCACTGGGCTATCGTAGCTCATCCCTCTCCCCTAACTTCAGTGGTGCAGGTTCAGAGGTCAGAGAGAACTCAGCAGGGTACAGGAAGAGTACAGAGTTTTGTAATAGTTAGTGTGGACATGTATATGTATAGAGATTGTGTACATGTACAGTGTATAGAATGGTGCTTGACTATAAGAGTTGTAATTCCTTGTTCTTTTCACATGATCAGTTTATGTTTACATCTATTTTTGTATGTTTATGAGCAAAACCGGGCTTAACATTATGAGTATGATCCGCCTAGAGCCATGAGGAGCTCTAGTAGGGATTGGTATAGAACAGAGAGTGTGCATGCACAGGTTAAGCCTTGGAATGAAGAAAAGTTTTATGTTTTTACAGCAAATGTATGATCATGTATGGGATTTCATAGGTATACAGACAGGATAGCAGACTTACTACGGGTCCCGGCGACCTTAAGTCGATCTGGATCCTAGTGCCGGTGGCAGTTCGGTTTCCGGGCTGTTACAGACTCCCTCTGGACTCTGAACCTGCACAACTGGGGTTAGGGGAGAGGGATGAGCTATACAAGCCTAATGAGCAGAACAATATAACCATAAGTTTAAAACATGATCTCATGGAATGCATTACAGCACATCATCTCAGGGATCAGACATGACCACCAACAATCCCACTCAAAGGATGCCTGGCCTAGCCAGGTCTTACAACCTCAATCTGCCTGGCCCGATCAGGTCTTACACTCTGCCTGCCTGGCCCAGCCAGGTCTTACTATCTCTGCTGCCTGATCTAGTCAGGTCTTACCTACAGATGGCTGCCTGGCCCGGCCAGGTCTTATAACAGAGTTTGGGCTATTGGAGTCACCTTGGTCTATCCACAACCTCATACACATCGTATTATGCAATGCGTCAACTTCGTGAAACTAATGCAAACACCCTACTATACTCTTATGATGCATGACATATGCTCAAAATAGTTTAGTGCTGAAAAGAGAAGTTCCACTCACCTCTGGCTGACTCTGTACTAACTCTGCAGGTTCTGAAACAGTGTTCACTGCTGCTCTCTGGGGTTCCTCTGGTCCGTTCCTACACAGGTGGTCTCAAATGAGGGACCAAACTAACGCAAGAACATCTCTCTAAAACTCCCTAAAACCCCTCTAAACGATCCCCAAATAAGCACATAAAACATGCAAAAGAAAGCTGGACAGGACACTTTCGGCGGCATGTTCGGCGGCCGAAACCCTTATCCAGAGACGAAAATCATGCATGTTCGGCGGCACCTTCGGCAGCCGAAAGTCTCGTCCAGAGATGAAACTCAACCTTCGGCAGCACTTTCGGCGGCCGAACCTTGCCTCCAGAGACGAAAGTCCCAAGTTTCAGGGGCAAGCTTTGGCAGCCGAAACTGCCTCCACAAGGGGTTCGGCGGCTGAACCTTCCTTCGGCGGTCGAACCTGGTTTTGCCCGTTGGGCAGAACCCTGCTCTGTTTCATGCAAAACTCACCCAAAACGTTCCCAACATGCATATCAACTACTCCCAACTAGCACATACCATAAAACATGCATAAAGAGGTCCAAAACTAGCCTAAAACCTCAAACAAACACATCAAACAACACGTCACAAGTTGGACCATAAACATCTCCCAAAAACCTAATCATGCATACTACCCATCAAACTTTCATAAAACCTTTAAAAATCAGCAAAGAAGTTCAGGATCCACCCTTACCTCCTGAAGAACTTGAGGATGATTGATCCTAACGTGGAGATATGAAGAAAAGCTCTTCCAAAGCTCCAAACTTCCAAACTTGCTATTTTTGCTCAAAACCTTCAAAACACACCAAAACCCTTAAAACCCTTGGAAGATTTGGTGAAAAACATGAAAAACATGAAAGTCAACTTGGGAGAGGCTGGAACTCACCTCTGGCTGCAAGTGGAGGAGAAATATCCTCCTTCCACCGACCCTTGGCCCTTTTTATAGGTGGCTGGCCAGACCACCTTCGGCAGCCGAACGTGAATCCGAAACCATGCAATGTTCAGCGGTCGAAAGTGACCTTCGGCGGCCGAACCTTTGCATTGCTCCCTTGTTGCTTTTCTTATCAAAACTCATTTTCCTTTATCCTTTAAACCGTAAAACAAGTTAGAAAACATTCAAAAACATATGAATTACCCTTCTCGAGGGTTCCGACACTCGAGATTCCACCGGACTACAGGAATTCCGATGCCGGACTCGAGCCGGGTATTACAACCACTGTTGGGAAATCTCGAGATTATTACAATCCAAAGGCGCAGCGGAAAAATAAAATTTCTCTGATTTCCTTTTCCCAGAATCTGAGTGCTTCGTTTAATTCACAAGAAGGATATGAAACTAACCTGTTAATCTCGTCGAGAAGATACAATGTTGGACTGATAGTGCTGCTTTTTTAAACGAACACCCTCTATGGTATCCACACGAACGTCTTCTATCCTTCTAGAGTGCTAGCTCTCTCAAAGATAGATAGATTATGTGCTTCACAATTTGCAGCTTTTTAGACTGAGTTTTCTAAAAAATGTACCTTCCACAATTCGTAGAAGGGGTATTTATATGTTTCCATCTTTTGTTTTTCCTAAAAGTAGTTGTGTTTTTCCCACAACTCATTTTCCTAAAAGGAGTTTTGTTCATAACCTACTATCACAATCTCGCAGATATTCAAATATCTTATGTGATAGAATCCTTTATCTGTAACAGTTACAGATAGACTGCAGATCTTTTAAATATTATTATCTCATAATAATTAATATTAATAATAATAACACTTTATTATTATTAATTATAATAATGATTAATAATAATAACACTTTATTATTATTAATTATATTAATGGGTTTTGGGCTTTTAGCCCATTAATATGACATAGCACATCAACAACGTTCTTTTGTGTGTGACCCAATAAGCTCACATTAATTGGCAATAGGCCTAGTCCCACAAGGCCCATAAGTCAGAAGTGGCCTCTAGCAAGACATTATGACTACCCAACTAATATGAGGATCAATAGTCCGATAAAGCCTAATAAATAGAACATGAATTAATCCCTTTGTCTCACGATATCTAGTTTGAACATAAGTCATGGTCAATGTCAAACTTATAATGTTCAAACTTATGATTTCTCGATCTCTAAGTAGACTGATAAAAATCAAATGATATTGATCACACTATCAATTCATTTGAGCACGGCCATGCATTTCTCAGTCTCACTTATTGAGGGGCCCAGAAGATATCTCTCTCGGAGAGAGGGACAAATCCTATCTTGATTGTTCATTATCCTCTACATAATTTCTATTATGCTCAATCATAACCTTTATGATTGTCCGATTAAAGACAATGTTTGGTTATGTCAAAACATAATAGTCCTCATGTTGGAAACTATGACAATCTCAAGTCAAAGGATTAAGGCATAACTACTTTGAGATTCACTTATGACAATAACCCATGTAGTGATCTCTGTGCGGGTCCATCCAATACTTTGTTCTCTAACAAGTATCTATGATTATTGAATTATATCAACATATACATAATCATCTCATGATTATCAATCAATAATCATACTAGCTATATTTTATTATTATCAACACAATAATAAGTAACCAGGGATGATAATCATTATTATGTAACATGTAAACAAATAATAATGATAAAAATCTCTTTTATTAATAACCAAAATGACATACAAAAATGTCCAAGATAATGGCCTAGGGCATATACACTAACAAAGGAAGCCAAAAAGAACCAAGAAGAGCAGAAACAGTCTGCTGTATATAGTAGACAGGCTGTTGTTTGGTCAAAAAAACAACAAAGAAAAAACTGGTGGAATGCTGTTTGCCCAAACAGCCCCAGTACCCAACGCAGACAGATTGCAGCCTGACCATACCACTCCAACAAGTAGAAAACAATCTACCCAAGCCAATTGAGCAGATATCCCAGCAAGAATGTCATTCACTCAAGCAGCCAGCAGAGGAGTATGAGAAAAACTGTTGTTTGCCCAAATAGCAGGAAAAGGCAAGGTGCAGTTCATCCAGATTGCTGACACAGGCAGACTGCTGTTTTCCCAAACAGCAAGAGAAGGGAGAGTCCATCTCATCCAAAAATCTAGCACAGGCAGGCTACTGTTCGACCAAGCAAACAGCAAAGGAAAAGCAAGCAGACACTTGTTTGCCCAAGCAAGTTAAGCATATTATACAAGCAGAAAGTTGTTTGCGCAAACAGTAAGGTAAGGCAGAAACTTGTTTGCCCAGACAACAGATTGTAGGTTAGAAAATTTCAGGACCAGATCTGAAGCCTCTTCCTGGATACTTGAAATACATGTACTTGGGAGCTGAAAAGACACATCCAGTGATAGTGTCAAATCAATTAAGCCAACGTGAAGAAGAAAGCTTTTGAATACACATGGAGGAAGAATACAAGCCTGTCTGAGATGCTCAAAGGAGACTAAAACCTCCTAAGATGGAAGTAGTGAAAGAGGTTCCACTGAATCATTCTCTATAGGAACTATTCCATATTGCAAAATAAAAAAGAGAAAAAAAATAAAAAAAAAAAAGAAAAAAAACCAAAGATATATGTTTGTTTGCCCAAACAAGCAGGGCAAACCAGATGTGCAGAAACCAGTGTCATAACCCAATTCTAGGTTTTAATTGTTTTTGCAGGTGGAAAGCTATTTGGCCGAACTGTTTGCCCAAACAAATTGGACAAACAATGAGATAGCCCGAACCAAAGAGAAAATGTGCAGGACTGTTTCCCACACCATGGAAACACGTGCAGCACATAACGCGAATTCCACCTGTTCAACCAGCTGTCTGCCCAACTAAGCAGGCACACACACCAGACCCATGCGCAAGAGAAATGCCAGCAACAAGCAAGATGCACTACCTGACATTGTTCGACCACATTGTTTGCCCATACAGCTGGGCAAACAACCGAGGCAGAAGAAGCGACAAAGAAGAAACTTAAACAGGGCAGTACCTTCTTCATCTAAATTCAGTATTCTGTTATGCCCTTTCCATGACAAATCTTCTTCTTCTCAAGAACTTCTTGTAGCTGCACAAAGTGGGCATCATCTCTTGCATTTATCCTACAAATCCAGTCATTCTGAGGCATGACAGAGTGCTTGGGCCACAGCCCAGCACAAGGGAGGCAACCCAACAGCCCTATCAGTAAGCACCACCAGCAGGCAGACCTTCCAGCCCAATAGGCAACCAGCAACCACCAGTAGCTACACAGACAAAAGTAGCTCGCCTGGATAGAATTGAGGACAGAATGGCCCACATGGAGAGCATGTTAGAGTTGCTGGTGTAGCACTTACTGCCATCTACTCACCAAAACACCTAGTTTGGCCAGACTGTTTGCCTAAACAGACTAGGCAAACAACCACACCAGGGAAGTACACAGTTTTCTTTTGATCTTTAATATTTTCAATACATTGAGGACAATGAATATCTCTGAATTTTGATGCTTCATGCATTCTTTTTAATTTCTTTTAGGCTTTAATTTTTAATTAGCACACATTAGGTGAATTTTTTTTTCATTTTTAGTTATTTTTATTTTCAATTCACACACATTCACATAGCCACAGTCTTCACACATGTAGCCACAACTTTTTTTCCTGTTTTTCTATTTTGATATGCTTTACTCAAACACATAGGCTGCATTGAATAAGCTTTCTTTCCATGACCCCATTGATGTGATAACTGTAATACCCGGCTAAGCTCCGGCACCTGAATTCTAACCTTCTGGCGGAATCTCTGTTGGAATCCGAAATCCCGAGGTCGAAATCCCTTAGAAGGGTGAAAATAAAATATTTCATAAAATGTTTTAATGTTTTTATGGTTTTCATCAAAGAAAGAAAATTGAGTTTTGAAAGAAAACACCATGGAAGAAAAGTCCAGGTTCGGCCGCCGAACCTCATGTTCGGCTGCCGAACATGGTGGAGTTACGGAGGCTCTTTTGGCCCCCGAAGGTGGTCTGGCCAGCCACCTATAAAAGGCCCCTTGTCCAAAAATGGGCGAGTTGACTCGCGGTTGTCGAAGCCGGTCAAAAATAACCTTTCTGGTTATCAACAATTTTACAACTGCAGATAGTGGTAAAGGATTGAATCCACATAGAATTGAAAACTTATCTATTTTTCTCAACAAGTCCAAGAGAATTAACTGAAAGCGCAACTGAAAGCAAGTAACTGAAAGCGGATCAAAAATAAAGTGCAATAAAAGTAAAAAAGGGGGGGTTTTGAGATTGATTTGATTAGCAAACTACTAAAAGCAATTAAAGAGCAAGTAATTAAAATAAAAGATAAATCTAATATGAGAAAGGTCTAGTTGAAGAGTTGGATCCACTTTGGTTGTTTGGATTAATCGATCATTGAAACTTATGTTCTTTTGATTGATTCAATAGATTAGTTACGGGGATGGAAAATGCTTCTCACCACCATGTCTCTCCTTATGATTAAATTAATTAGGGAACGTCCTCTAATCAATTACTAATTAACAAATTGCCAAGGAACGTCCTTGGGCCTTAGGCATCAAAACAATTGTCAATTGCATGAAGAAATAGAGAGATCCAACCCTAGCTACCTAAACACATAGAGATATTGCTAGATCATACAATTCCTTAGTTATTACACCAAGTGTTCTTATGTTAGAATAATTCCAGCAATTACGGACTAAAAATTATCCCAACTAACAATCAATTAATTTGCAATCAAGAATCAAGTAGCTAATTTGATCAAAACAATAAAGTAATCTTATATTCAAGCACAAAATTGTATGAATATTGAACTATTCAAAGACAAATAGTTTATGTTCAGATCTCACAATCCATAAAACAACCTTATTTTCAACCAATCTTCAACTAGAATAGAAGAATTCAGCCACTCATGGCTGAATTAAAACAGAAATTAAAAGGAAAAGAGAAAGGACGAATGAACCGAAGAATTGCATAATTGAATTCTGCCCTTTGCGCCGAGCTTGACGAAATTGCCGAGAGAGAGAGTCTTCTTTGGTCGGCCACTTAAGGATCCTTAAATAGGATTAGAGGAGTGCGCCCTAGGTCTTCAAGTGCTGTCCACGTGTGCATGTGTTGCTGTCCACGTGTGCATGTGTTGCTGCCCATGTGCTGTGTTCCCACGCCGCTTGTGCACATGTGAAGTGGGGTGCGTGTGCTTGGTTTTTCAATTGCAAGGAATGGGGCTGCCCTTGTACCACTTACTGGTGCTGATGTCTTTGCTGCCCATATAATTTCAAGAGGCTGCCCAAGTACCTTCAAAAGGGTGCCCAAGAACCAAGTTGCTGCCCATGCACAAATAAGGAAGGTGAAGCCTTTCCTTGCACATGTGAATTTTGAATGTGCAAAGTATGAGTTGGCAAGCATGTGATCTTTGGATTTAACTTCCTTAATAAGCTGGATTTTGAAATTCAAAATTTGAATATGAATCTTGAAGATTTGAATTTCAAAATACTTTCCTTATTTGGCTCTTCATATATGGCAACTTGAGACTTGGCTTCTTGAATAAGGAAAATGCTACTTGGAGACTTGAAATTTGAATTTCAAATTGCTTTGGCTGAATGTTGTTTCCATATTTACCACTTTCCTTATTTAGAACTTTCCTTATTTAGCTTGACTTGATTTCAACTTGGCAGGCTTGCACTCTTTTGCTCCAATTAAGGCAGTTTTAGGGGGATTTTCTCCAAAATGTCCTTTTACACCATTTTCTACAAAATAATATCAAAAGCATTAAATTAAGCAGAAATCGTGTAAATAATCATCAATAATATCAAGATAAAATGGACTAATTTATGCTCTATCACGAGTTTTCTCTCTCCATCTTCGGGCATAGGTGTGGTTCCGCCCTTCCATGGTCGATTTTATGTTTTTCCTTCAAATCCTTCAAGTTTTGATAAGTTTTTTCCTTATTTTGAAGATTTTAAGTTAAGACCAAAGTTTTGAAGCTTGGAGACCTCCGGAGCTCGTTTTCTCCTCATCTCCAAGTTTGGGTCACGTCTACCTTCGATCTTCGAGAGGTAAGTATAGATCCATACCTTTTTATATGTTTTAAGTAAATTTTAAGAGGTTTTAAGGGTGTTTAATGCATGTTTAGAGTAGGTCTAAATGTTAGGGTTTATATTAGTTTAATGATAAATGTGATGCTATGTTGATGTTTATGGGGGTTTAGGGTAGTTTTATACCCCTTATGCATGAATGAATGTGTATGCATGTTTTAGAATAGTTGGATGTGTGTTTTGGAGAGTTTTGGTGGCTGGATGGGCGAGGCAGAATCGGGTTCTGTCACCCAGGAAGACCTAGGTTCGGCCGCCGAAGCAGAGTTCGGCCGTTGAACCTACTAGGGGAGGCAGCTTTGGCCGCCTAAACTCGCCCCCGAAAGATGGACTTTCGGCTCTGGAGGGGAGTTTCGGCCACCGAGCCTGCCCCCGAAGGTGGGTGACCTTCGGGTCTGTGAAGGCTTTCGGCCGCCGAACCTTGCCCCCGAAGGTGCCAGACTTTTGGATCTGTAGGGACCTTCGGCCGCCGAACCTGCCGCTGAAAGTCCCCTGTCCAGCCTTCATTTGCTCGTTTTCTATGCATGTTTTGTGATGTCTTAGGGGAGTTTTTGGGGAGTTGTTTAGAGTCTTAATAGAGTATGTTTGGTCCCTCATTTGAGTCCACCTGTGTAGGATCGGACCTGAGGAACTGAGGAGACCAGCAGTGAGATAGCTGCTTCAGAGTCAGTTGAGTACCAGCCAGAGGTGAGTAGAATAGAACTCCTTTTATTTTTAAAGCAATCAAATTTTAAGCATGTTCATGCATCACGATTACCATGATTATAGGATGCTTGCATTAGAATTCACGAATATGATGCATTGCATAATTTATTGTTGATGTGGATGGATATTGGATGATCCATTAGCCCTTGATACGATATGATATGATATGGAAGTCCAGGTGTGGCCTGCACTACGCCTCTGGCACAGAGTAAGGGAAAGACCAGGTGTTGCCTGCACTACGCCCCTGGCACAGTTGGACATGTTATGTTATGTTTAAGCGAAAGTCCTAAGGAGCTCCCGTTGTGGGCCGGGCACATTGGATTATGTAGAGGGTTATTGGTGACAAGTCCATCCTTGATGTGAATTGTTTGTGATGTGATGCATTCCATGAGAGCATTTATTTATTTAAAATGTTTTTACTGTTCTGCTCACTGGGCTTTAGTAGCTCACCCCTTTCCCCTAATCCCCAGGTTTGCAGGTCAAAGATAGCACAGGAAGTCACCAAG
Source organism: Manihot esculenta (assembly GCF_001659605.2). Lineage (NCBI taxonomy): Eukaryota > Viridiplantae > Streptophyta > Magnoliopsida > Malpighiales > Euphorbiaceae > Manihot > Manihot esculenta. Next base: position 8,786,912 of record NC_035164.2, on the reverse strand, counting down.
GTTGATGGTATATGCTATGTAATAGATTAGTAGCGGACATGTAATGTATTAAGGATAGCATTGTGCTTGGCCCTATTGATAGATTGTTATCCCTTTTTTACATGATCTTTATGTAAATGTTTTTAATGATGAGATATGTTGAACCAAGCTTGATGTATGAGATGTTAACCCTACTAGAGCATTTGATGAAGGCTCTAGTATGCGGTTTTTATGTTTACAGTTATGATGCATGCACAGGTCAAGCTTGGTATATGAAAAGTTTAAGTTTTTATGAAAATGTATGATCATGTATGGGATTCATCAGGTATGACAGGATATATAGTAGGCTTGCTACGGGTTCCGGCGACCTTAAGTTGATCTGAATCCTAGCGCCGGTAGCGGTTCGGTTTCCGGATCGTTACAATAACCCTTTAAACCTAAGTTGAATCAATTGCAGTGAGTTGTATTCATTTTTTAGAATTTCCTTTTGAATTGAATCTCTGACCTTGCTAATGGTGAAAAATATATGACATTACTCATTAGAGAGAATAATAAAGATGTGTGAATAAAGAAATATGACTTATTTTAGCAATTGATGTTGATTTGCCCAATTTATTGAGAAAAAGAAGAAAAAGAAAAAATTCAGCTAAGGCAAAGACCTCAAAAGCACAAAATAAAAACTGTTCCAATGGTCAAAGACTATGAATAGAGCTAGTGGCCACTTGGACAGGTGACCAACCGAGTAACCGGAGGTGGGTATCACAAATATATACCCTCATGTCAAAAGGTTGGTGACTTTTTCAAGCAAGGATAAAAGTGCAAAAAGCTGAATAAAGTGTTTCAAGTAAAGGCAAATCTCTCTAAGAGCTAGGAAAAGTCTAAACTAAACAAGAATATGTGCATGTATAATCTCTCTAATAAGGAAAACAATTACTAACCATGGTAGGCAAAGGGAAACGAGGAGAGAGGAAAGCAACCTTGGTGCATACATTCTTCACGGCAATGCTTCAAATTGGGGGTCTAGGGTAAGAACTTAAGTGGAAATAAAGGATCAAGTAGCAAAAAGAGCTTGTTTGACTAAGTTTATTTGCTTGAGGACAAGCAAAGGGTTAGGTGTGGGGATATTTGATCAAACCAAATTTAGACCCATTTTTCATGTTGTTATTTATGTTAATTTACATATTTTCTACATAATTTTGTGGTTTTGATCTTATTTTGCAGAAAATAGTGTAAAAGGGTAATTTGGTAAAAATGGCCTTAAAACTTCCTAAAAAAGAGTAAAAGAGAACAAGCCTAGTTTGCCTAAGTTGTTTGCCCAAACCAAGTTGCAGCTGAAATGGGAGAGGGATAAGGAAAGTACAGATTTGTTGTTTGACTAGATTGTTTGCCCAAACAAATTGGGCAAACAGACCCACAGGACAGAGGCAGTGTGCAGACAGCATCCAAAACAGACTGTTTGACCGAGTTGTTTACCCAAATAACCCGGGCAAATAAGGCTTGCGACAGCAGACAACAGAGAAGCGAAAAATTCAAATTTCAAAACTTAAAGAAGTCTTTTCCTCCCCAAACATGTGAGGACAGCTCAGCAAACCTTCAAGACACTTCAGCACTCAATCCCACATATCTAGAAAGTCAAATCTCAAGAAGATACACTTGCCTTCCAAGAATACAAATCCAAATAGGAAAAGAACTCCAACAAATCAAGAAACTAAGGGCTGCCCTATTCAGATATAAATAGAGGACAACAAACCAGCAAAGGATAGGCTTCATCTTTGGGAAACCACACTAGCAGCTGCGTGCACCATTGCCGCCGGCCCTTCTTCCTCTTTCTTGTTTTCTTTCTTTATGTTCTTATTAGTTTCAGCCATGAGTGGCTGAAACCTTTTTCTAGTTGAAGATTAGGTGAAACTTCAGTTTGTTTATGGATTGTGAGATCTGAACATATATTGTTTATCTTTTATTCATCAATATTTATGCAATTTCATGCTTAATTCCATTGTTGCTTTGTTATTTAGATCAATAGGGCCTATTGATTCTTGATTACAAAGTGATAATTTATTAGTTTTGATAGTTTGAAGTCCGTAATTGCTTGAATTATTCAAACGCAAGTAACTCTTGGTATAAAAATCAAGAAGATTGCATAATCTAGCAAGATCACCATACGTTTGGGTAGCTAGAATTAGGTCTCTCTATTGCTTAATGCAATTGACAGTTGTATGATGCTAAAAGCCCCAAGGACGTTCCTTGGCAACTTATTGATTAGTGATTAATTAGAGAACGTTTCCTAATTAATCTATGCTTAAGGAGGGATATGGTGGTGAGAAGCGTCTTCCACCCCCCATAACTAATTTATTGAGTCAAATAAAAGATTATAAGTGTCAATGATCAATTCCAACAACTGAAGTGGATCCAATTCTTCAAATAGACTTTTTTTATAATTGAATTCTCTTTACTTTGTTACTTGCTTTACTTTGCTATTTTTAATTCTAGTTTAGTTCATCAATCCCAAAACCCCCTTTTTATTTTACTTTCAGTTTATTTACTTAGTCTTGATAAGGAAAATAGGTAAGTATCAATTCCTTCTGGATTCGATCTTTTCACCACTATCTACAGTTGTAAAATTGTGAATAACTAAAAAGGTTATTTTTTACTAGCTTTAACTACCGCACAGTCAAGTGTAATGCTCTTATTTCTAATGGCACTTGAAAACTTGTACCTCCTCCCTCTCAGAATGTTGTTGGTTGTTGTTGGGTGTTTAAAACAAAACGACATGCGGATGGCACTATTGAACGACATAAAGCCTGCTTGGTGGTGAAGGGCTTTTGTCAAAGACCTAGAATTGATTTTGAAGATACATTCAGCCCGGTTGTTAAGCCCACTATAATCCGTTTACTCCTTTTCGTTCTGTGGCTAATAACTGGTCTGTCACTCAATTGGATATTTCTAATGCTTTCGTCCATCTAAAGTTGTTTTCATGACTCAGTCATCGGGCCATATTGATCCTAATCATCCTGATTTTTTGTGCCGATTGGATAAGTCCATTTATGGTCTTAAGCAAGTGCCAAGATTGTGAAATTAGTGCCTCATGAATGCCTTGCAAAAGCTTGGATTCATTGGTTTCAAGTCTGATAGTTCTTTGTTTTCCCTTAACCGTGCCCACGAGAAGGTGTTTTGCCTCATATATTTGGATGATATTATTATCATTGGCTCTAATAAGAAACTTGTTGATTCACTCCTTGTCAAGTTGTAGACTCGCTTTGCAGTGCGAAATTTGGACAAGTTACGTTTCTTTCTTAGCATAGAGGCTGCTTATAACAAAATTATCAAAGATTGGCATTCCTTATTTATATTCAACAACGTAGAAATTCATTTCGGACAATTGAACCTTCTTAAAATGTTTCTTTTTAAGAACCAAAAAGATTTGTGCCAAAATAATGGATACCAAGAAGAACAAAAGGCCTTGGACGCATATGCTCTAATATTACTTCATCAATCTAAATATATTAAAGACTTATTGGAATGAACAGGTATGTCTCAATGAAGTGCTATTTCCACTCCATCCACACCTAGTGAGAAGTTGGCATTGGTAGATAGTGAACGTTTCCATGATGATACTTTTTTCCGAAGTATCGCTGGTGGCTTGTAGTATGTTACGTTCACATGGCCAGACATTTTCAATGCAGTTAAAATGGTTAGTCAGTTTATGCATTATCCCACCACTCATCACTGGGTGGCTGTTAAAGACATCTTGCAATATTTAAAGACTAATGCCACTCATAGTCTCTTCTTTCCTACTCATATTGCTCATACTCTACATGGCTATTGTGATGCTTGTAACGACCCAGAAACTGGACCGCTACCGGCGCTAGGATTCAGATCGGCATAAGGCCGCCGGGATCCGTAGCAAGCCTAACATACATCCTGTATACCTGTTAAATCCCATACATGATCACACAAGCTTAACCTGTGCATGCACAACTCATAAACATAAAACCCCACACTGGAACCATCATCAAATGCTCCAATGGGGCAACATATCAAACATTAAGCTTGGTTTACATAAAACATCATTAAAACATTTCATTAAAAAGATCATGTATCAAAAAGGGATTAACATACACTAGGGCCAAGCACAATTCTATCCTCAATACAATTATTTACATTACATCATATTATATCATTTTACAATACATGTCCACATCTAACTATTACATAGAACATGACTCCTTTACTCTTGCTGACTTCCTGATCTAGCCCGTACCTGCAAACCTGGGGGATTAAGAGAATGGGGTGAGCTACTAGAGCCCAGTGAGCAGAATAATAAAACATTACATTTAAAAATTCATGCTTTCATGAAATGCATCACATCACAGACAAATCACCTTAAGGATGAACTTGTCACCAATAGCCCTCTACATACCCAATAGTGCCAGAACGTAGAATGGGTCCTAGTCTTTCTCTTACATAATATATCATAACATTCCAATGTGCCAGGGACGTAGAATGGGTCTTCCTGGACTTTCTCTTACATAGTGCCAGGGACGTAGAATGGGTCTTTCTGAACTTCCGTACCATGTCATCATCATATCATATCATATCATAGTGAGGGCTAAAGGATCATTCAACATTCATCCACATCAACAACATAATATGCAATGTAACATATTCGTGAATTCTAATGCAAACAACCTAATATATCTCATGGCATTCATGATGCGTGAATCATGCTAAAACTTTCATTATTTGCTTTGAAACATAAAGAGTCATTCTACTCACCTCAGGCTAGCTCTGAAAAGACACTGAAGCATCTATCTCACTGTTGGGGTCCTCGGTTCCTCGGGTCCGAACCTACACAGGTGGACTCAAATGAGGGACCAAATATACATGAACATGACTCTAAACTATTCCCCAAAAACCCCCTAAAACACCTTAAAACAACCGTAGAAAACATGCAAAGGAAGGTGTAACAGCCCGGACGTGATCCCCGGCACTGTTACCGCTCACAGCCCGTGACCTTCCTCTGGGCCCAGCCACTGTGAGCAGCTCTTAACATCCCTTCACCCTCACGGGTTCCAGGCAGGATTTGTCCCTCGGGGGAGCCATTACGGCCCGCCCTAGCCCGAGTGGATTTGGCCCAATTCCTTCCTCTGGGAATTAGGTCGCCTCCCCCACTGCTCACTCTCACCAGACTATTCCCTTAAAGTGGGAGGTCAAGGGTTCGAGCAGTGGGGGAGGCGACCTAATTCCCAGAGGAAGGAATTGGGCCAAATCCACTCGGGCTAGGGCGGGCCGTAATGGCTCCCCCGAGGGACAAATCCTGCCTGGAACCCGTGAGGGTGAAGGGATGTTAAGAGCTGCTCACAGTGGCTGGGCCCAGAGGAAGGTCACGGGCTGTGAGCGGTAACAGTGCCGAGGGTCACGTCCGGGCTATTACAGAAGGCTGAACAGGGCACTTTCGGGGCCAAGTTCAGCAGCCGAAAGTCCCTCCAGAGCTGAAACTCAGCCACTTTCGGCGGCACCTTCGGCGGCCGAAAGTGGTTCCAAAGTCGAAACCCATGCATGTTTGGCGGCACCTTCGGCGGCCGAAACTCCCTTCCAGAGCCGAAAGTCCAACTTTCGGGGGTAGGGTTCGGCAGCCGAAAGCTGGCCTCCACAAGCAGGTTCGGCGGCCGAAAGTCCTTCTGCTGCCGAACCTGAGTTCTTCCAAAGGGCAAAACTCAGCCTCCTCCTGCATATTTTGCCTCCCAAACCATTTTAGCTATTCTACAATATGCATACACAAGCAAATAAGCATTTAGGGGTCTCAAACTATCCTAAACCCCAACAGAAACACATAAAGCAACTCAAACAACATACATTACTCATAAACTCAACATTTATCCTAACAACAAACAACTAACTTAAACATGCATTTCTATCCCATAAACTTTCATAAAACTTGTTTAAAACATAAAAGAAAGGTAGGATCTAAGCTTACCTCTTGAAGATCGAGAGGAGAGACGATCCTAACTTGGAGATGGGAGAAATCTAGCTCCTTTGGTCTCCAAGCTCCAAAACTTGATCTTAGCTTCAAAGATCTTCAAAACCAGGTTAAAACTTGTTAAAACTTAAAAGATTTGAGGAAAATCATCAAAACCAACCATGGGAGGGCATGGACTCACCGTTGGCCGAAAATAGGGGAGAAAGTTCACCCATTTTCGGCCATGGGGCCTTTTATAGGTGGCTAGCTAGGCCACCTTCGGAAACCGAAGGCGAAGCCAAAACTCATGCAAGTTCGGCGGCCGAACATGAGGTTCGGCGGCTGAAAGAAAGCCACTTTCGAAAGCCTAACGTGCCCTCCTAAACTATCCCATGTTCGGCGGCCGAACTTGAGGTTCGACGGCCGAACCTGGAAATACCTCCATGGTCTTTTTCATTCAAAACTCAATTTCTTTCTTACTTAAAACCATAAAATACATGAAAATATTTTATAAAAACATGTTTTACCCTTCTAGAGGCTTCCGACATCCGAGTTTCCACCGCACGGTAGGAATTCCGATACCGGAGTCTAGCCGGGTATTACAATGCTGATTGGGCGAGTGATGTGGATGATCGCAAGTCCACCATGGCTTATGCCATCTTTTATAGATCTGCACTAATTTCTTAGTCTTTGAAGAAGTAGCTTTCAGTTTCTTGATTGTCCACTGAGGCTGAATATGGAGCCTTGGCAACGACGACATCCGAGTTACTTTGGGTTCAAAATCTTCTCAAAGAACTCCACCTGCCTATTTCCTCCACTCTACTCCTTACATGTAATAATATTAGCGCTACTTATGTCACAACTAATCCAGTTCTACACACTCATACCAAGTGCATGGAGATTGACTTTCATTTTATTCGTGATTGGGTTAAACAAAGGATGTTCCAAGTTGCTATATTTTTTCTCATGATCAAGTGGCTAATGTGTTGACTAAACTATTGCTCAAAATTCGATTTTGTGAGTTACGAGATAAGTTGAACGTGTATTCTACACTGGTTCTACTTGAAGGAAAGTAAAGGAAATAAGTCTATATATTATGTATAGGATTGTATTAGTCATTTATTGATATTGTAATTCTTTTCCTATTTTATCTCTAAAATTCTTGTATAAATACGCTTTTGTGATTAATAAAATATACTGTTAACAAAAACCTTTCATATCCTTATTGAAAAGGACGAGTAACTTTATTGAATCCTACCATCTCATGATATAAATTTTGTATTAGGTTGATTTTCATGCATAGATGAAGGTAAAATCTGTTCTCTGATTCTTATTATCATTATATGGAGTTTATTTAATTAATTTAGTTATTTATTTTTACTTTTCTTATTAATTTTATTTTAACTAAAACTCATGTTTATTTTCTCAAATAACACTAGTAATATTAAGTTAATCACAAATAATAATATATTTTTCTGTGAGATGATACTGATCTTTTTCACTATTTTATTATAAATACTCGTTTTTCACTTGTGATATTTGGAATGAATATCGAACTTACAAATATTTTTTTTCACTTGTGATATTTGGAATAAGTAGTTAACTTACAAGTTAAGTTAGGTCGCATCAATATAGTATGGATAATGATTGGAACAATTATAGTCTAAAGGCAATTCTAATTTCATTTAAAAAGAAAATTGTAAGAAAATTAGTCATATTTCTAAAAAAAAAGTTAAATTAATATGTAGAATTTTTTTTAATTTTTTAATTTATATAAAATTAAAAGTAGCCATATTTCTAATTAAAAGAGTTAAAATAATATGCAAAATGTAATTTATTTTTTTTTTAATTTCTATAAAATTAAAATCAGTGACATTTTTTTAAAATAATTAAAATAATATGAAAAATTATTTTATTTTTATTTTATAAAAAAATTAAAATTAAAGTTATAATTTTTATTTTGAAATTAACATTTTTTAGTTTGCGAGATTTAAAAATTTATAATTTATAAAGTTAATTAGATAACTTTTTGTTTTTTATTATTTAAAATGTAATATATCTAAATTTAGATTTCGTTTGTTTATGAAAAATAATTTATATTTCATGAAAAAAATATTTTTTAATAAAATAATTTTTAATTATTTAATTTTAATTTAAAAAATAAAATTTATTAATAAATTTATATATAGATCTTAATAATTTTAATGTATGTAAAATGAGTTACTCTTCTAAAAAAAGACTGTCATTCTTTAGATTCTTTACTAATTTAGACATAGAGATTTTATCTATTAAATTACTCGGTATTTTTTATTATTTTGCAGGAAATCAAAATAATATAATATTTTATTACAATTAAATAATATTTAAAATTAATTATTATATTAATTAAATATTATATTTTATTATTACAATTAAAATTACTGTTAAAATAATATTTAAAATTAATTATTATATTAATTAAATATTATATTTTATTATTTTTATATAAAAATAATCCATATTTTTTGCTAATTTTTAATATTATTTCAACTAGTATATTTTAATAGTAATGTTAATAATATTATTAAATTAATTTATTTTAATATTTAAATGTATTTATCTAAATTATCTAATATTTAAATACTATCTATTGATTAAATTGAAATCTATTCAAATATTTTCTAATATTTGAATTAACAATAAATTTTAATATTTGAACTTTTATAAATTATTTTATATTTTCATATCATCTACTAATCAAATTTAAAGTTTATCATCAATTATTTTTTATCTCATTTTTATAATTATATAATATTGATTTTTTAATATTTAATAATTATAAAAATTATATGATCTTTATCTTTAAATTTTAATTTTTTTCGTATTTTATATTTATTTTAAAATTTAAATTTTTTACTAATTTTTTTGAAATAGAGATTGAAAATTGAAATAGTAGAATCTGAAATCTCTTAGATTTCGATATATTTATCGGTACAAATTTTTTACTAATTTAAACAATAAAATTATTAGTATTTAAATAAATTTGGGTGTTTCCATCACTTCACACATTTATATATTATAAATTAATTTTTTTTCTAATGTGAATCTCAAGATAAATGAGTTTAGAAGTGTTATGCCAAAATGTATATGAGTTTCTATGGAAAAGAAAACAAGACATATACTAGACCAATTATATTCCTAAAAAAATATATTTTGGTTATTGCTTATTTATATAGAAGAATCATAATTACTAAACTACTGATAAATTTATATAAAAAAATATATATATGGTCGAAAAATATAAATAACTAAATTAATATATTTATAGAAAATCTAAAATTAATAAATTGTTGCAAGTGTACAAGTTTTATAGTAAGTTTTACCCTTTTCAATTCTCATATATTTATATTTTTTATTTAATTTATTATAAATTAAAAGTTTCTAATAAAATATTTATAAACATTATATTTATTTAGAAGAATTATAATCATTAAAGCTACTGATAAATTTATATAAAAAAAAGTATATGGATTGTTCAAAGGTATAAATAACTGTTTTAAAAAGCTGAACAAGTTGAAAGACAGGAAAAGAAAGGGAAGGGAAGTGCAGCGAGAAAAGCAAAGTGAGAGAATGGGCAATATGCGAGAGAAAGGGAAAGTTTCACCGTCTTTCCGGGATTTAATTGGGGCTTTGTCATTTTTTTATTTTTGTTCTTTTCTTTTTTTTAATTTTTATTATTTACTTTTATCGTCCCAGTATGGAACGACCGTAAAATTTATTTTAATTTTTTTTCTTTCTTCATTTTCCATGTTCTTTTTATTTCTGTATTAGAATTACTCATTAGATTTTAGAAATAAATTTCTTTATTATTAAAGCTAAAATCTTTAAATTGTATGGATACGCTTAGTAACTATCTTATGATGGTTGAATTCTCCAGGGGCAATCTACGAGAGAAAGACAAGTTCCACCGTCTTTCCGGAATTTAATTAGGGCTTTGTCATTTTTTTTACTTTTATTCTTTACGGTAAAATTTATTTTAAATTTTTTTCTTTCTCCTTTTCACATGTTCTTTTTATTTCTGTATTAGAGTTACTCATTAGATTTTAAAAATAAATTTCTTTATTATTAAAGCTAAAATCTTTAAATTGTATCGATACATTCAGTAACTATCCGATGATGGTTGAATTCTTCGGGGGCAATCTACGAGAGAAAGGGAAGTTCCACCGTCTTTTTGAAAATTAATTAGGGTTTTGTCATTTTTTTTACTTTTGTTCTTTTCTTTTTAATTTTTATTGTTTACTTCCATTGTGGAACGACGGTAAAATTTATTTTAATTTTTTTTCATTCTCCTTTTTACATATTCTTTTTATTTCTATATTAGATTTACTCATTAGATTTTAAAAATAAATTTCTTTATTGTTAAAACTAAAATTTTTAAATTGTATTGATACGTTCAGTAATTATCCGATGATGATGGTTGAATTCTCCATCGATAACTGTCCGATAATGATTGAACTCTCCAATGGCTCCTTCCTCTTGTACTTTGATTATTCTTGAGTTGTTTTTATGGGGTTGCTTTTTGAGAATTTTGTTTTTATTTTGTTTCATGCAAGTTCTATGTTGTACTTTGGGTTGTTGGTTGATTTTGATTGATGTGCAAAGATTGTCATTGTGATCGTTATCCCCGCTTTTCATGTTCATTAGTCGGTGGATCAATAGCGATAGTGATACCGATGGACCTCTCTGTGATGCTTTGAACTTATTGTGGAATGGTTGGTGGTGGATTGTGTGATTGGGTTATGTTTCTGAGTTGAATTTTGAGTTTGGTTGTGGGCTGTGATTTGGGTTTAGTTTCTTAGTTTTTCTTAAGTTGCCAACTGTTATAATCCTTTTCTAAATTTCCTCTTGGACTTATTAAATACAATACATTTTTACATTATTAAATATAAATAACTAAAATTATAGATTATAAAAATAAATCTAAAATTAAGATATTGTCTTTCAACGGTAAGTTTTACCTCTAATTTTCATTTTTTATTTAATTAATGGTATTATATTTTTATAATTTATTAATATTAACTAATATTTTTACAATTGAAGAAATAAACACAAGTTAATCACAAGACTAAAGTATTGGTAAAATTGTAATAATTTTAACCAGACTTTTTAGATCTTTTATAATCCGCACATAATTAATGTGGCATTATATTTTAATCTTTTTGTTTTATTAAAAATTAAAACGAAAAGAGAAAGAAAAGGCTAAAACTCCAATTTTAACTTTCATAGAGATTGAAATTGAAGAGGAAGTCGTAATATATGAAGTTAATGTAGTTGTTGCTGAAAATTCTATCAATGAGCTTATAGAAGAGGTTGTGAATAATGATGGATATGGAGAGGACATTATTGATAAGGTGGAGGAGGCGAATAGGGCTGTTTTGGAAGTTGCAGAGGAGAATGGTCACATTCACAGGATCTTCTATGTGTAGTTTATTTATTTTTGATGTGCAGGTTGTTGATGAAAACATCAATGATGAAGTTTTATGTTATTTCTACTTATTTAAGAGGAGGTCTTTGAAGATGCATTGGTTCCTAAATCTTACCTTTCTAACATGAACATGAGCAAGATTCGAGTACGAATCTTTTCTAAAGAAGGAGGGAATGATACAGATCCAATATGACAAATTTTCAACAATAGTGTGGAGCAAATGTATATTATTCAAATGGGTCTAAAAGGAGTTCAAAATCATATTCATATGATCTAAATACACTTAAGACGTGCTTCAACTCATATGAGACAGATTTGGTGCAACACTTGCAATTATAGGCTTAGGGAGCTTAATCAAGTCTAGAGGCCAAAGCTATACAAAGGGAATCTAAAGTGAAGATCAAAAAAAGACTTTTGTGAAGATTTAACTTTATCATGATAGGCTTGCTATGTTTTATTATTTAAATACTTGCCTTATTTTGGATTTGTTTAGATTTGTATTATTGTTATATTTTATCTTTTAAGTTTTAGAGTGTTGGGTTATATTTTGGATTTATATTTTAATACTTGTGAGTTTCATGTATTATTTCAGTGTGTGATTGGGTTTTGTTAGTATCTTCTTTTATCCGTTCAGTATTAGCCCTACTAGTGACCTTAATTTGGCCATTAATTTGGGAATGGCACCCCTCCATCCTTTATCTTGCTTGTTGCCTTCTTTATTTATATGGCTTCCATATTTTTTATGAAATTTTTGAAAGGGTCATTCTTAATTCGCCTTTCATTTCATTGATGATGTAGAAGCAATCATTTTTACGATGCATATTAGTGTAGCAATATTGGCAGTACTTGTCTGGATTTCTCTTTTTAGGGTCAAAGTGCAATTATAAGGGCCATTATAGGAATTCCTTATACTAGACGCCATTAAATTTCTTCTTAGGAAGCATTCCAACTGGTAATATTAGTAGGAACTTATTTTTCCTTAGAAGTTATGGGCTCATCACCTTCTATTAGCCAATGTCGATTTAAAGCTTCTATATTTTGGTTTGGTCTTCTTTCATCACATTGCTCCCTTATTCGCCTTTATGTTCCTAAAATTTTTCCTAGTCTCGCTCTTCCTTGGTGAATTTAATGGTGACTAGGGGACCACCTTGCATGATGTACTTCTTGGCTCTTAGTGTAAGTTCTTCTATATGGTTCCTGGCTCCCTATCCAATGAGCCAAAGAACTCCTGTGAAATGGTTCCTTTTTGCATTGCTTTTATAGATCAACCTTTATCTAGATCTAGGGCCTTTAAAGCTTTTGCATTTGAATTGGGCAACTTATTAATGCAATATCTTATCTTTCTCTGTCTAATTGTCTTCAGGTAACTAGTTTTTCTTAGGGTCTAGACATTAGTGTTAAACCACCCATCAATTGAAAATATTTGAAAAGGTTTTTATAACTCCTACTTCTAAGTTGTTAATCTATGCCTACACAACTCTATTAAGGATAGTGGGAAAAATGATGCATAATAAGGCATCAAAATGTATTTGTAGCTCCATGAAAGTTTTATAATTAAGGACAAAGTCTCTTGGGTTAGTGCTTCTATTATAGAGGGCCTTAGTTGGCATCAAAAAGTTTTTAGATGTATGCTTAGATTCTAGCTAAAATATGGAAGATGTTTTCAAGTTGTTGATGGTGTCTACTCCTTCAGTTTTTTATTTCAACCATAAGCCATTGTTCTAGTTTATATACCTTTTTGTCTACTCTTTCTATCAACCTGGAAGTATTCTCATTGCCTTTTGTTTTATTGTTGAGGCCAACCCAGTAGTGGATTCTTCTCACTACTTTCATTTGGTTTCAGAAGACTTTTGATGAAAAACACATTTTTGCATGATTATAGTGTTCAAATAATAAGATTTTGAGTTAAAGAAAGACTTTAGCACATTGATTTGTTGAGATTTTGTATTTTAACATGTCAAATGTAAGCTTTAGTGAAAAAGTAAAGGTTTTTTTTTTATTAGATACATCATTTGAAAACTAGAGCACGATATTGATATGGCATGGGCATCACTAAGAGCATAAGGAAACAGAGTCCCCTCAACATTTGACTGTTGATGGACAAGTGCACTATATCATGGGTTATGTTATGGGCATAATAAACCCCACATAGAAGAGTTGTAGTCCTTTCTAGAAAGCTTACTAGACCCATGAACGAGAAAATCTCTCTTATTATATCAGTAAATATTCAACTTCTTTAAGAGAAGCAAGCCATCAAACTAAAAGAGAATTATAGATATATCAAAATACATTTCTTCATTTGATGTGAACTTCTAGTGAGTAGGTTAAACAATATATTCTAGTAATATATCTAGTTTATTGAGAAATAATTTGAAATTATTTTTGTATCTGTGATTAATCATAAGATTGAAACTAAATAAACTAACCATAAGACTAACCATAAAATTTGTTGATAATACTAATAAAAAATTTAGTAATAAAACCATTAATAATGCTAATAGATTTGAAATCTGTAGTTAAAAAATTATCAAAATGCTTTTTAACAATGCATCATGACCAATTAGTTATTTATTATTAATTTATTTATCAACAAATTTTTATAAAAGAATTTATTAATAATAAAAAATATTATAATATAAATATTAGAAAATTTAGCCACTATTTATTTGTGAAAAATAATTTATATTTAAAAAATATTTTTTATAGAAAGTATTTTAAAAAAAAAACTTTTCTATGCAGAATATTTTTTAATAAAATATTTTTTTATTATTTAATTTTAATTTAAATAATAAAATATAATATTTTTAAAGTTTAAAAATGATTTATCCTTTTGAAAGAAAAAGTTATTTTTTAAAATAATTTTAATTTTTTTTTGTCAAAAAAAGTTTTATGAAATAATTTTTCTGAATATTTTATTAAATAATATAATGGAGCCTTGAAATTATAAATACAACAACTCGATTTGTTGAGCATACACTCGCATGTTCTACGCCTGTATACACGATACAGGCTGGAACACAAACTTTTCTTATTTTCTTACTCAGCGCGCTTTTTCTATTCATGAGGCCCAACGCGCCCCAAGGGCTGTATGTGCGAAATTAGAGGACCCTGGCTTGACAAGTGCAAAATCATGTTCCAGCTTCCAATCTAACTAACATATTGTCCAGAAAGAAATGGGTCAAGCCGTGCAACCGACCAGACATCCGGATGTGTTCATTGTTGTAAATTCAATGTATAGACTTTAGAACTAAATAAATTTAATTAAATTTATTTAAAAATAAAATATATTTTAATTTAATATAATATATTTTTAATTTAAAATATTAAAATTTTAGTATTTTAGATAATTTAAAATTAAAAAAATAAATCAAATTAAAATAATAAATAATTTTTGAAATGACAAAATGAAATCTCATTATATAAAAAATAATATTATATTTGATCAGTATTTATCTGACTCTTGAAAATAATATAAAATTTAATTAATAAAAAAATAAATTAAACTTATTTAACTATTATATAAAAATATAAAAAGTTAATTAGATTTATTTTTAATTTCAATACCCGGCAAACAAACAATCCTCGTCCCATTTTTTCAAGCAGTTTTATGTATCATATTTAAAATAATAATAATAATAATGACAATTTTCGAATAATGATAACATCATCATGACAAAAACATGAAATGGTCGGTTTGACTGATGGACGGACGTTCATCCAAAATGTGTTCACGTTCCCTCTGGAGTGCCGACAAATTCGGTATTTTGACAATCAATCCAACTGAATTTTCTTTGAAAGGTTTTAAGAGGGTGTCACCTAAAATCTTTTAATTTAATTTTAATATAGTTATTATTTAATATAATTGAAATGGAACTAAGATTAATCAATTTATAAAAATAAAAAATATAAGGTGATTTGCGCTTACAATAATTACTTCCACGCTCAAATTAGCAAATTGATAGAAGGAGTGAATATAATAAGTTATTTAAAAATAAAAAATGAATGTGTAAGAATGCATATCTTAATATCTATATTCATTAACTTTTATACTATAAAAAGGTGGAGTTAGTTGTCAAATCTCCTAAAAATTCGACTGGTACTGGCTAATGGATAAGGGATCCCGCGATTACAAGTATAATGAGGATCTACTAGATTATATCTACTAAAGATAACTTTCTGTGAAATTTCGTCTTGCTCAGGAGAGGGCGAGTCTTGATGAAGAATTGGGTGCTACAGTGTCCGGAACTTCCTCTCTATTGGTGGGACTGTATATCAGCTTATCAGACTATTGCCATGTGGCCTTGTCTTATAGTGACAGCTCATGCTTTACTTTGTGTGATTGTTATACCGCATCAGAGGTCCCCTACTGGTCTTCGATTCTTCATATTCGAATGTTACAGTTGTCTTCACGATCTTGAGCACATGGCATGTCTAGATTTGCTTTCTATGCTCGTGTCGCTTCGCCTGATCATAAATGATGATTGCCTTGTTTCTTGATCCGCATTCAAAACTTTCGATTGAAACCATCATATAAAAATCATTCTTCTTGTCCAAATTTTACTTTTACCTTCAACTAAGCTTTGCCACTTTAAAAAGATTCGACCATTCAGCCTCACATTCCCACATTCTCCTAAGGTAATTCCTATTCGTGCTTTCTTTCACAAAAATGAATAGGAACTCTTCTTCCTCTTCTTCTTCTTCTAGGAGAAGTCCAATCTCAAGCTCCTCTTCTGGTAGCCCCATTCGCGCTCTTGCCCTATTGTCCCGCTGAGGGCGATCCATGATAGTGAAAGCACTTGGTAAATTACATCCCTTCCATACTAATTGAGAAGATGTAGAATGCCTTCATGATCACTACCATATTTCTTAAGAGGCCTTCTGAGTTTATGTTCCTCCGCACATTCGCATTGATGACTAGATCCTAGTGGAGGACACCATCATGGTCTATGAAGAATAACTAAAGGCAGGTCTTCGCTTTCCCATGGACCCATTTTTCTTTGAAGTCCTCTGATTTTACAAATTGTCAATCGCCCAACTACACCCTAATAGCTGGATGATTTTGGTAGCTTTTTAGTTCATCTACTTTAACAATAATATAGAGTCGAGCATTGCGCTTTTCTCCCAATATTACTAACTGGGTACACGAAAGAATAAGGAGTTATGGTTCTTCCGGCAAGAAACATCTAACGCTCTTCGATCAGATCCCCTCATCCTTGAAGCATTGGAAGAATAAATTTTTCATTCTCTGTCATCGGGTGTCTTGGGGTTTCGGTCCTTTCCGTACAAGCTAGAACGTATATATGGAGCTAAAGAAGGATAGAGTCCAGTCGCGGAGGAACGAGGAAGAGGGGTTCGACTTTCTTCAAAAGATGGCTTCAACTCAGAGGATGGATAATAATGTGGTGGTGAGGAACACCACGTTGTCCTGGCAAAGTCACTTCCGGGTAGAACAAGCTCCTCAGCCACCCGTTCAGAGGATGCCTCTTATGACCTTGCCTTCATTTGCCAAGCAGGATACTTTTATTTTTATCCTCTTTTACTTTTCACATTATTTTACTTACCTTCTATTTTGTGCAGACATGGCTAAAAAGAAGAACAAGTTTTTTAAGATGGCACATGCTATCTATAAAGGTAAAGCTTCGACTGGAATGTTCAGGGAGCGTCTGTCTTCCAGCCTGAGTCTTCTACAAGGGGCACTTCTGCAGTAGTCTCTGTCCCTGCCAATCCAACACCTAAAAACACTAGAGTCGAATCCTCATGGCCTCGGAGTATCCAACACTTAGCATTGGCGCTGACTTAGACAATCTCGCTTCTTGAGGAACCTCGCTTATTAGTCCTGAAAGCCAAGAATGCCTTGAGACATAGGTATCAACACCGTCTCGATGCGGTCTAGACTGATGATCTCTATAACAATGTCATCCATTCCACAATGGAGAGTGCGTTATGTGCCTATATAGCCAAGGAGCAGGACAAGGCTTTGAGGCGTGATTTTGGTGCACAAGAGATAGATAGAAATCTCCTGCAGGAGGAGTGTTCAAGGATGAAGACTCAGATGGAGGAGGTGGAGACCATTATGAAAGAGACACTGGAGTTCATTGATAAACTCCAAGTAGACCTAGTCAAGGCCAACAATTCAAAGTTCATCCTTGAGAATAGAGCAAAAATGGCCGAGGAACAATTAGCCATGCTTCAATGCCAAGTCCAGAAGCTATAGTCTCAGGCTAAGGAGGCTCGTGCTGCCACGACTAGAATGGCCGAATTGCAAGCTGAGCTTGAGGAAACGGTGGCCCGTGGTGGAGAGATATTCATATAAGGGCAAGAATCTATCGAGAAAGAACTCATCAATCATTTTTCTGCAAAAGACTTCTCCTAGACTGACAAAATCTTCCCGGATGAGATGGATGAGGACGAGGATGGGTAAGATAAGGAGAGGACAATCGAAGACAATCCCTCTGACCCGACTTCTACTACAATAGCAATAGATTAACATGTAATAGAAGTTTGGGAGGATGAAACTAATGAAGATCCTCCTGCCTTGTAACTTGAATTTGTCTTTAATGAAAAAATTTTGGTTTTTATTGTGCTTTATTTTCATGAAGTATTGGTCCTTAGCTATAATCAGAACTTTCGACCAGCTATCTTTATGCATCAATTGCCAACTTAAATTTAAAATGACATGGTAAAATTTTGTTAACTCTTGATAAAAAATGAATTTAATGAAATTGTTAACGGGGCCTAACACCCGATCACGGGCCAAGCGGAAACTCTTCCTGTGGCCTAAGCATACAATTGCCTGAAGATTTTATTAGGTGGGATTAACACCCAGTAAATTGGGCCTAGCGGATACCTACCTTATGCCTTAGGCAAGAAATGCCATAGAAATTTTTATTAATTGGGACTGGCACTCAGTCGTGAGCCTAGTGGATACCTGTCTTGTGGCCTAATCAGGAATTGCCTTAGAAATTTTTATTAATTGGGACTGACACCTGCTCGTAAGCCTGATAGATACCCACCTTATGGCCTAGGAGAGAAATGCCTTAGAAAGTTTCTATTAATTGGGACTGATACCTAATCATGAGCTTAATGGATAACCGCCTTGTAGCCTAGGCAAGAAATGCCTTAGAAAATTTTTTATTAATTTTTTGCAAAAGCATATTGATCAACGGCGTTTAACTCCTAGAGAAGACAACCCATCATTCTTCATTACTAAATAACACAAAATATGCAAAAAAAATACCTCATTAAGTGTTATTGATAAAATTTTCTTAGATTTCAAATGTTCTAGGAATAGAGAATGACCCAGCCATATAATTTGGCCAACTTATAAGACCCTGAGTGAATAACTTTCAAAACCCTAAATGGTCCTTTCGCCCAACTTACCAGACCTGGTACTACTGAGAGTATGTGGAGGCAATTCCTCGGGCTAGTTGCCTTGGCTTTATTGAGTCTTTTCTTTAACCCTTGTAGAATCGTCCTAATTGTAACCTTAGTTGTTCCAATGGTTTGAGGATGATATGCCAAGTTGAATCTTAAGTCAATCTTTCATTTTCTATAGAAATCTTTAAACTTAGAATTTTTAAATTGAGTTCCATTGTCAATGACTACTACCTTTGGGATTCCAAACCGGGTGAAGATGTTCTTGCTAACGAAAGAGATCGCCTGTTGGATGGTAATGGACTAAACTGTCTCAACCTTAGCTCACTTGCTAAAATAATCCACCGCCACAATTATGAACTTTCTTGATCCGGTTGCTTTCGAGAATGGGCCAAGGATGTCTAGCCCCTCCTGAAAGAAAGGCTAGAGGCTTCTAATCATTGCTTGTATCTCCCCAAGTGTCTTTGGGATGCTCGCATGCACTTAACATCAATGAAACCTCTGGACAAGTTCTTTAGCATTTTGCATTATTGTTGGCCAGTAGTATCCTTGTTTGAATGCTTTCAGGGTGATCGTTCGAGCCCCTTCATGACTTCCACAATCATCTTTGTGGATATCTTTAAGGATTTTACGGCCCTCATCTTCCATTACACATCGTAGCCATGGTTGAGTTCAAGATCTCCTGTACAACTAATCATTAATGAGTACATATTTAGAGGACTTTCTTATTACCTATTTAGCCGATAATTCATAGGCCGGAAGCTCATCCTCTATCAAAAACTTATACACCAGTGTCATTCACGTTTCTCCTTCCTTGATAGAAAAAGACTCCTCCTCGTTGGTTGCAGGAGTGTGTAGCTCTTTGAATTGGAATGGTTAGGTCAAGTGTTGTTCACCCTCCATCGCCATTTTGGCCAGATAATCGGCTTCTTCAGTGTCACCTCTAGCCACTTAGTGAAGCTCGCAATTACCCTACCTATCTTTGATCCTCTTCATTAAGAAGCGAACATTCTCTTCGTATTTGAAAAGTTTAGGCTCACTGATTTTAAACTGTCCCTTGCACTGATTAACAACCAACTGTGAGTCATTAAAAATAATAGACCTTTGTATACCTATTTTCGTTTTCATTTCAATTCTAAGTTTCTATTTTTGGTTTAAGCTTGCTTTTGCTTTCTTAACATTGCTAGAGTATTGTTTGCTTGTGTTTATACTCTAGGTAATAATTTTCAAGTAGCACAAAACCTTGTTCATGTGTTACTTTCCAAATTCTCAGTGTCTTCTTTCTAGTTTTCACATGCTTCCTTCTTTCTTTAGATTTTCTTCTTTATTTCTTTAAACGCACTTTGTGGTTGGTTGGTTAATCTTAAATTCTGAAGTACAAATGAAGAATCAGTAAAAGAGTGGTAGGAGTGCAAACACTTGAGTGCTTTTATTTCTAATACCATATTTGCGAGTTGTCTTTGTTCTTTATTGATTTAAGGCAAGATGAGTAAAGACAAGAATGTGGTGGATAATGATGATGAAAGTGAATTGGAAATGGCTAGTGATTATAAGCTCTTTCCAAAGTCAGTTGATGATGAGTTTGGAAGGCTCTATAGGACTTTTGAGAGGATGACCAAAGCTATTAAGAGTTTGAAAGTCTTACAGGCTTCCAATTCTACAAAAATGCCTCAAATAACTCTTAATTCTAATAGGCCTCAAGGCCGAGATAAAGAGTTGATACACCAGAGATTCATCTCTTCACACTATTATAGGAGTTTGAACAACAGGTCGGCAAGACTAGTGCAAAGAGAAAAGATGGAGAAAGAAAAGGAGAAAGCAGAGGCTAAAGTTCCAATCTCAACTTCCATAGAGATTGAAATTGAAGAGGAAGTTGTAATGCATAAAATTAATGTAGTAGTTGTTGAAAATTCCATCAATGAGCTTATAGAGGAGGTTGTGAATGATGGTGGACATGAAGAGGACATGCTTGATGAGGTGGATGAGGCGAATGGGGCTATTTTGGAAGTTATAGAGGAGAATGGGTCACATCCACAGGATCTTTCTATGACTAACATTATTATCTAGTTTATTTATTCTTGATGTGCAGGTTATTAATGAAAACATCCATGATGAAAGTTTCATGCTATTTACATCTATTCAAGAGAAGGTCTTTGTAAATGCATTGGTTCCTAAAACTTCCGTTCTTGACATGAATATGAGCAAGATGGACGAATCATTTCTAAAGGAGGGGATGATACGGATCTAATAGGATAAATTTTCAACAATGATGTGGAGCAACCTTATATCATTCAAATGAGTCTAAAATGAGTTCAAAATCATATTCATATGATCCATATATACTTGAGACATGTTTCAATTCATATGGGTTAGATTTGGTTCAACACTTGCAATCATAGGCTTAGAGAGTCTAATAAAGCCTATGAGCCAAAACTACACAAAGGAAAACCTAAAGTGAAGATCAAGAAAGACTTTTGTGAAAATTCAGCTTTGTCATGATGAGCTTGCTATATTTTATTATTTAAACGCTTGCTTTATTTTGGTTTTGTTTGGCCTTGTATTCTAGTCATATTTTATCTTTTAAGTTTTAGAGTGTTGGGCTATATTTTTAGCTTATATTTTATTACTTATGAGTTTGATGTGTTATTTTAGTGTTGATTGGGTTTGAGTCTTGTGTGTGGTTCGACCAAGCTTAAGAAGAGTAGGGGTGAATAGTATTCAGTTCAAATAGAAAAAATCGACGGAACCGAATTAATTTAAAAATTTGATTCGATTTTTTATTTATTTCGGTTCGGTTTTTAATTTCAAAAATTTCAGTTATTTCGATTCGATTCGGTTTTGATAAAATAAAATTAAAAAAATTAAAAAAATCAAATTGAATTGATTAGTGATAATAATATATTATTTTCAATAATATATAATGTTGTCATCTTCTTTGGGTGAAGATTAAAACCCCTTATAATTTTAGAGCAAACCTTTGCTCTTTATAATTCTCTTTTTCCCTCAAGAGCAACCCTTTGCTCAATATCACACCCACCACAATTAATTCACTCAACAACCTTCACTCAATCTTAAAACTCAAACTAATTACAACTCAAGACAGACTTTAAAGAAATTAATGCAATAGTTCAAGGTTTTAAGAGAGAGAGAGTGAAAAAGACTTTAATATTAATAGGTGTTTGCTTAGATAGTTGTTGTAACCTTTTCAGATCAAAAACACATTATATTTATAGTTCAGTCATAAACATGGCCGTTGGGGATGCACTAAATGCAAATAGAGCCGTTTATGTACAGAAATAACCGTTTATATCATGCTCAGAAAAACTCAGGTTCGGCGGCCTAAGGTTAAAGTTCGGCGGTCGAACTATTTGAGGTGAAGAACATCATCCTTAAAAAAAGGCTTTTGGCGGTCTAAAGTCAGTGTTCGGTGGCTGAACATATGGGACTTTTGTCTCTGTCCCTCACTTTCAGAAGCCGAAACTTTGACTTAGGGGGCATATTGAAAACTTACTTTTGGCGTCCGAACATATGGGACTTTCGTTTCTGTTCCTCAATTTCGAAAGCCGAAATTTTGACTTAGGGGGCCTATTGAAAGCTCACTTTCGGCAGCTGAACATATGGGACTTTCGTTTCTGTCCCTCACTTTCGGAAGCCGAAATTGGCTTTAAGGGTACAAAAATATTTGATTAAATTCTTTGAAAAATCATAACTTAGGCTATGAAAATCCATTTTTCAATCCGTTTGAATTTTTGTAACCTATATTTTTAGATCTTTTATTTTGATAAAGAATAATTTTGAAATCACTCCTTTTGAAAAATTTCATTTTGGTCCCTCAAAGTCAATTACTTAAAACTCGGCCATATTTAAAAACTTTTAGAATTGAAAGAAACCTTGAGCTATCACAAATAATTAATTGAAATTCATAAGGCATAAATTGACAATACATAAGTAAAAAATTTCTTTCTGATCCATTTCTTATAGTATGCTTCAAAATAGGCACTTTTCACTTTTGAGACTGAAGCAATTTCATTTATTTTAGTAAGGGATCTACAAGCTCAAACAAACAATTTTGAAGATAATTAGTAGCACACCAATTATTTATTAATCATCAAAACAAGGATTAGAACATTTAGGTCCAACATATAATATAGAGAGATTAGATCATATTAAAGTTAAAAATATTCTAATTAAATTTTAAAATACTAAAAATAAAGTGTAAAAAATAAAAAAAATTATTAAAAATTCAAACTGATTAAATCGAACTGAATCAAACCAAATCAGATCGATTCGATTCGATTTCTGATCAAAATCGATTCAGTTTGATTTTTATAAATACTAAAATTTTAATTTTCAATTTATTCGGTTCAGTTCGATTTTAAACCGAATCGACCGAATGATCACCCCTAAAGAAAAGTGTCTTAGGGTTTTAATTTTTTCCTTACTATAACAGGATAAGGAATACTTATAAGATGGAACTTTTAATCAAAATTTTCAGAATTCTTCTTCATCCCTTTGACGCGTAGAGAGTGAAGATTTGCTTTCATCAATTGCATCAAAAATCTTGGCTAATTTATTAACTATTCTTGTAGCGTTTATCATATTCTCATCTAAATCCTTCTATCACTACTGTATCAACTTTTTTAAGTGTGGGATGCTATAATAGGTAGGGTGTCATAGTAAATGGGTTTATCAAATTTTTGGAATCCATCTCTACTGACTTGTACGTTTGAAACTTATGTCATAAAATCTCACGTCACATTTGATAATAAATTTACTAATCAACAATAATATATATATTTTTAATTTTTCATCAATTTATTAATGAATTTCAAAACCTGTTTGCTAATATTAATAAAAAATTTACTAATACAACCGTTAATAATGCTAATGAATTTGAAATTTATAGTAAAAAATTATCAAAAAGCTTTTTAACAATGCATAGTGACCAATTAGTAATTCATCATTAATTCATTTATCAATAAATTTTAATAAAAATATTCATCAGTAATAAAAAAATATTGTAATATAAATATTAGAGAATGAAAAAAATATTGTAACATAAATATTAGAAAATTTAGACTCTATTTGTTCCTGAAAAATAATTTGTATTTAAAATTTCTTTTATAGAAAGTATTTTTTTAAAAAATTTTTCCATACAAAATATTTTTTAATAAAATAATTTTTTATTGTTGAATTTTAATTTAAATAACAAAACATAATATTTTTAAAGTTTAAAAATGATTTATTCTTTTGAAAGAAAAAGTTATTTTTTAAATAATTTTAATTTTTTTTAGTAAAAAAGTTTTATGAAATATTTTTTCTGAATATTTTATTAAATAATATAATGGAGCCTTGAAATTATAAATACAACAACTCGATTGGTTGAGCATACACTCCTGTATACACGATACAGGCTGGAACACAAACTACGCTGTACAATGTTGAAAGTAAAAAGAGGAAAACAAAAATGCTGGTCGGAAAATCAAGACTTTCTCTTATTTTCTTACTCAGCGCGCTTTTACTATTCTTGAGGCCCAGCACGCCCCAAGGGCTGTATTTACGAAATTAGAGGACCCTGGCTTGACAAGTGTAAAATCAAGCTCCAGCTTCCAATCTAACTAACATATTGTCCAGAAAGAAATGGTTTAAGCCGTGCAACCGTCCAAACATCCGGATGTGTTCGTTGTTGTAAATTCAATAGAAAATAAGT
Organism: Manihot esculenta; assembly: GCF_001659605.2. Lineage (NCBI taxonomy): Eukaryota > Viridiplantae > Streptophyta > Magnoliopsida > Malpighiales > Euphorbiaceae > Manihot > Manihot esculenta. The sequence goes on along the minus strand of NC_035164.2, from coordinate 8,762,426 downwards.
CGAATTAAATTTATGTATTGGCTTTCGAACTAAATAAATATTAATTAAATTTTTATATTTTTATTTGAAAATAAAATAAAATTTAATTTAATATAATATATTTTTTAATTTAAAATATTAAAAATTTAGTATTTTAGATAACTTAAAATAAAAAAAATCAAATTAAAATGATAAATAATTTTTAAAATGTCAAAATGAAATCTTATTATATAAAAAATAATGTTATATTTGATCAGTATTTATCTGACTCTTGAAAATAATATAAAATTTAATTAATAAAAAAATAAATTAAACTCATTTAACTATTATATGAAAATATAAAAATATAAAAATTAACTTGAATTTATTTTTAATTTCAATACCCGGCAAACTAGCAATCCTCGTCCCATTTTGGAAGCAATTTTATGTATCGTATTTAAAAAAGATAATAATAATGACTTCGTATGGAATGCTTCCAAAAACATCAAATAGTCGGTTTGACTGATGGACGGACGTCCATTCAAAATTTGTTCATGTTCCCTCTAGAGAGCCGACAAATTCGGTATTTTCATACAATCAATCCAACTGAATTTTCTTTTATGGTTCCAAGGGATTTGCACCTAAAACTTTTTAATTTAATTTTAATATAATTATTATTTAATGTAACTAAAATGGAATTGAATTGTTATTAGTAAATATGTAAGAAAGAAAGTATCACATAATTGGCGTCTCCAGTAATTATTTTGATATTCAAGTCAGTAAACTAATAAAAGGAGCGAATGTAATAAATTATTCAAAATTCAAGAATGATTATGTAAAAATGTGTACCTTAATTTATGCGTTCATTAATTTTTATATTATAAAAATGTGGAGTTGGTTGTCAAACCTTCTGAAAATCCGACTGGCACCGGCTAATAGATAAGGGATATTGTGATTACAAATGTAATAGGGATCTACTGGATTGTATCTGCTAACAGTAACTTTTTGTGAAGTTACGTCTTACTCAGGAAAAGGCAAGTTTTGATGAAGAACTGGATGCTATGGTGTCCATGTCTTCATTTCCATTGGTGGGACCGCATATCAGCTTACCAGATCCTTACCATATGGCATTGTCTTATAGTGACATCTCATGTTTTACTTTAGACAATTGTTATGTCGCATCAAAGGTCCTCCGCTGGTTTTTGATTCTTCATATTCGAACATTACAGTTGTCTTCATAATCTTGGGCACATGACATGTTTGGATTGGCTTTCTATGCTCACGTCGCTTTACTTGCTCCTAATCATAAATGATGATTGCCATGTTTCTCGATCTGTATTCAAAACCTGCCATCGAAACCGTCATATAAAAACCCTTCATCTTTTCCAAATTCTACTTTTGCCTTCAACTAAGCTCTGCAACTTTAAAAAGACTCGACCACTTAGCCTCATATTCCCACATTCTCCTAAGGTAATTCCTATTCATGCTTTCTTTCATAAAATGAATAGGAACTCTTCTTCCTCCTCTTCTTCTTCTTCTTGTAGAAATCCAACCTCAAGCTCCTCTTCTAGTAGCCCTATTCGTGCTCCTGCCCTATTGTCCTGCTGAAGGCGATCTATGATAGTGAAAGCATCTTGGTAAATTACATCCTTTCCATACTGACTGAGAAGATGTAAAACACCTTAATGATCACTACTAGATTTCTCAAGAGGCCTTCCAGTTTTATGTTCTTCCTTTGCACATTCGCGTTGATGACCATATCCCAGTAGAGGACACCATCATGGTCTATGAAAAACAACTGAAGGCGGGTCTCCGCTTTCCCATGGACCCATTTTTCCTTGATGTCCTCCGGTTTTCACAAACTGTTAGTTGTCTAACTGCACCCTAACAACTGAAGGATTATGGTGGCTTTCTGGTTCATCTACTTTAACAATAATATAGAGGTGAGCATTATGCTTTTATTCCAACTGTACTAGCTGGGTACATGAAAATGAGGAGTTCTGGTTGTTCAATGGAAGGAAACTTCTGATGCTCTTTGACCGGATCCCCTCATCCTTAAAGCATTGGAAGAATAAATTTTTCATTTTTTGCTACCGAGTATCTAGGGATTTTAGTCCTCTCCGTACAAACTGGAATGTATATGTGGAGTTAAAGAAGGATGGGGTCCAGCCATAGAGGGATGAGGAAAAGGGGTTGGACTTTCTTCAAAAGTCACTTTCGGGTAGAACAGGCTCCTTACCTGCCCATTTAGAGAATGACTCTTATGACCTTGCCTTCATCTATCGAGCATGATACTCTTATTTTTATCCTCTTTTACTTTTGACATTATTTTACTTACTCACTTTTTATTTTCTATAGACATAGCTGGAAAGAAGAACAAGTTTATCGAGACGGCATGTGCTACCCGTAAAGGTAAAGCTCCGGGTGGAACATCCGGTCCTCCTAAAAAAATGTGCCATACAAGAGGAGATTGCCGTAATCCTTCCTCACCCTCCTCCACCTATGATTAAAGGAGCGTCCGCCTTCCAGCCCAAGTCTTCAATAAGGGGTGCTCATACAGCAGTCTCTGTCCCTACCGATCCAACTCCCGAAAATACTAGAGTCGAATCCTCATGGCCCCAAAGTATCCAACACTTAGCATTGGTGCTGACTCAGATGGCCTCGCTTCTTGAGGAACCCCGCTTGTCAGTACTCAAATCCAAAAAATGCCATGGGGCCTAGGGATTGACATCGTCTGAATGCGGTCAAGATGGATGATCTCTACAACAATGTCATCCATTCTATAATGGAGAGTGTGTTCATTGCATATATGGCCAAGGAGCGGGACAAGGCTTTGAGGCGTGATTTTGGTGCGCATGAGATAGATAGAAATCTCCTGCAGGAGGAGTGTTCGAGGATGAAGACTCAGGTGGAGGAGGTGGAGACTATTATGAAAGATATATTGGAGTCCATTGATAAACTCCAAGTATAACGACCCGGAAATCGGACCGCTACCGGCACTAGGATCCAAATCAGCTTAAGGCCGCCGGGACCCGTAGCAAGCCTTCTATACCTGCTATATACCTAATAAAATCCCATACATGATCATACATGTAATACCCGATTAGACTCCGGTATCGGAATTCCTACCGTCCGGTGGAATCTCGGATGTAACGACCCGAAAATTGGACCGCTACCGGCGCTAGGATCCAGGTCGGCTTAAGGCCGCCGGGACCCGTAGCAAGCCTGACATACAACCTGTAAACCTGTTTAATCCCATACATGATCAAGAATATACATAAAAATTAAAACTTTTCTTTCATACATTCTCTCATACACCAAACTCAACCTGCGCATGCACTGAACATAGACATAATCATAAGCATTGACCCCTCTGTGGGATCTCACCAATGCCCCAATGGGCGATGTAACATACGTCGAGTTGGTTTACATGAACATCACAAAACATCTAAGATCATGTATAAAAGGGGATACCTTACACATTGGGTCAAGCACAATCTAATCCTCAATATCATTACATACATTACTATTCATAACTTTACATCATTTTACAATTTATCATGTCCACACTCTATCTATTACATACACATGACTTTATTACTCTTGCTGACCTCCTGGTCTACCCTGTACCTGCAAACCTGGGGGATTAGGGAGAGGGGTGAGCTACTAGAGCCCAGTGAGCAGAATAATAAAATATTTAAAACATATGATAACATGGAATGCATCACATCACAGCTAAACACATCAAGGATGGACTTGTCACCAATAGCCCTCTACATATCCAATAGTGCCAGAATGTAGAATGGGTCCTGGTCTTTCTCTTACATAGCATAACATAACATTCCAATGTGCCAGAACGTAGAATGGGTCCTGGTCTTTCTCTTACATAGTGCCAGCGAACGTAGAATGGGTCCCACTGGTCTTACATTCCGTACCGTACATATCACATCGTCACATCATAGATCGAGGGCTATGGATCATCCAAAGTTCATCCACATCAACAACAATAAAGTATGCAATGCAACATATTCGTGAATTCTAATGCAAACAACCTAGTATATCTCATGGCATTAATGATGCGTGAATCATGCTAAAATGTCCATCATTTGCTTTAAAACGTAATGAGTTATTCCACTCACCTCTAGATAGCTCTGACCAGACACTGGAGTAGCTGACTCACTGCTGGGGTCCTCGGTTCCTCGAGTCCGAACCTACACAGGTGGACTCAAATGAGGGACCAAACATACATGAACATAACTCTAAACTACTCCCCAAAAACCCCCTAAAACATTATGAAACAATCATAGAAAAACATGCAAAGGAAGGCTGGACAGGGCACTTTCGGCGGCAGGTTCGGCGGCCAAAAGTCCCTCCAGAGCCGAAAGTCAGGCAGGTTCGGCGGCACCTTCGGCGGCCGAAACTCCCAGACAGAGAAGAAACTCATGCATGTTCGGCGGCCGAAACTCCCAGACAGAGGCGAAAGTCCTCTTTCGGGGGCAGGCTTCGGCAGCCGAAAGGCTGGCCTCCCAGGCAGGTTTCGGCGGCCGAAAGTCCTTCGGCTGCCGAACCTGGTTTCTGCCAGAAGGGCAGAAACTCGGCTCCTCATGCATATTTGCCTCCCAAAACCTTCAACCATGCCTAAATCTATTCTACAACACACCAACACAAGCATACAAGCTCCTAGGGGCTTCAAACTATCTTAAACCCCATCTACAACACATCAAACATCCACATTGTTCAAAAACATAACATAAACCCATAAACCTAACCATAAGCTAAACATGCATTCTACCCCATAGATCTGCTTAAAACTTACTTAAAACATGCCATAAGCTCAAGATCGGCCCTTACCTCTTGAAGATCGAAAGGAGAACGACCCTAGCTCGGAGATGGGAGAAAGAGTGTTCCTTGAACCTCCAAGCTCCAAAACTTGCTCAAAACTTGAAAATCTTCAAAACAAAGCGAAAACTTGTGAAAATCTTGAAAGATTTGAAGGAAGAAACTCAAAATCGGTGAGGGGGCGGCGGAGAGCTCACCTTGGCTGAAAATGGGAGAAAAGCTCGCCCGTTTTCCATGTTCGGCGGCCGAACTTGAGGTTCGGCGGCCGAACTTGAGGTTCGGCGGCCGAACTTGGACTTTCCTCACTTAATGCTTTCGGGGGCCTAAAGCACTCCCGAAGTGCGTGCATGTTCGGCGGCCGAACCTGGGTTTTCCTCCAAGGTTGTTTTCTTGCAAAAACTCATTTTCATCTTGCTTAAAACCATAAAACACATTAAAACATTTTATGAAAACATGGTTTTACCCCTCTAGAGGTCTCCGACATCCGAGATTCCACCGGACGGTAGGAATTCTGATACCGGAGTCTAGCCGGGTATTACATTCTCCCCCCCTTAAGAACATTCGTCCCCGAATGTTCCTCAACTAGCACATGTAAAGCATACAATACATCATACACATAAAACACATAAAACTAACCTTAGAAAAGATAAGGGTATTGCTGGAGCATGGACTCCCGTGTCTCCCAGGTGCATTCTTCTATATTGTGGTGGTTCCAAAGGACTTTCACCATCGGGATTTCCTTGTTCCTTAGCTTTCTGATCTGGGTGTCTATGATCCGTACTGGCTGTTCAACATAGGTGAGATCCTTTTGGATCTCCACATCAGGCTCACTAAGAACCTTGCCCGGATCTGACACAAATTTCCTCAATATAGAAACATGGAAAACCGGATGGATTCTCTCCATCGAAGCAGGCAAGTCCAGCTTGTACGATACATTCCCAATCTTCTGCAAGACTTCAAAGGGTCCGATGTACCGTGGAGCTAGTTTACCTTTCTTCCCAAAGCGAACCACTCCTTTCATAGGAGACACCTTGAGCAATACCAGATCCCCCTCCTGAAACTCTACTTGTCTTCTGCGGATATCTGCATAACTTTTCTGTCTGCTTGCAGTAGTCTTGATCCTTTCTCTGATTATGGGTACCACCCTGCTGGTGATCTCTACTAGCTCAGGCCCTGCCAAGGCCTTTTCTCCAACCTCTTCCCAGCAAACAGGTGATCTGCACTTCCTCCCATACAAAGCTTCATATGGAGCCATCCCGATGCTAGCATGATGGCTGTTATTGTAGGCAAACTCCACCAAGGGTAGATGCTGCCTCCAAGGACCGCCAAAATCCAGCACACACATTCTGAGCATATCCTCTATTGTCTGGATGGTCCTCTCTGACTGTCCGTCCGTCTGTGGATGGAAAGCAGTGCTAAAATCCAACCTGGTACCCATGGCATTCTGCAGACTCCACCAAAACCTGGAGGTGAACTGGGGTCCTCTATCGGACACTATAGAAACAGGAACCCCATGCAGCCTGACGATCTCATCAACATACACCTGTGCCAACTTGTCCACAGAATAGCCACTCCTGACAGGGATGAATTGAGCAGATTTGGTGAGTTTGTCCACAATCACCCATATGGAGTCCAATCAGTTGGACGTCGCCGGTAACCCCACTACGAAGTCCATAGCTATATTCTCCCATTTCCACTCTGGAATAGGTAGCGGGTTAAGCATTCCAGCCAGCTTCTGATGTTCCAGCTTCACCCTCTGACACACTTCGCAGGCTGCCACAAACTGTGCCACTTCTTTCTTCATAGCTGGCCACCAATAAACCTTCTTCAGATCTTGATACATCTTGGTGGCTCCGGGGTGAACGCTGTATCTCGCATTATGAGCCTCTCTCATAATGTCTCCTTTTAGCCCTATGTCATCTGGTACACATAGTCTGCTCCCATAGCGGAGGATCCCCTTGCTGTCGAATCTGAACTCACTATCTTTGCCTGACTGAACAGTCCTGGCAATCTTCACTAACTCTGGGTCCTCATGCTGTTTCTGAGCCACCTGCTCCAGAAACACGGGTGCCACTCTCATCTGGGCTACCAAAGCACCTGTACCAGACAACTCCAACTGTAGACCTTCATTCATGAGCTCGAAGAACTCCCTTACTACTGGCCTCCTCTCTGTTGAAATATGGGACAAACTGCCAAGTGATTTCTGGCTTAAAGCGTCTGCCACAACATTCGCCTTACCCGGATGGTACTGTATTTTGCAATCATAGTCACTAAGCAGTTCTCCCCATCTTCTCTGCCTCAGATTCAGATCCCTCTGACTCAAGATGTACTGCAGGCTCTTATGATCTGTGAAGATCTCACATTTAACCCCGTAAAGGTACTGCCTCCACATTTTGAGTACAAAGATTACTGCTGCCATCTCCAGGTCATGTGTGGGGTAATTCAACTCATGCTTCTTCAGCTGTCTAGAAGCATAAGCAATCACCCTTTCATTCTGCATTAACACACAACCCAGTCCCACACGGGACGCATCACAGAAAACTGTGAAATCCTCATTGCTAGCTGGCAAAGCTAACACTGGTGCTGACGTTAACCTCCTTTTAAGCTCTTCAAAACTCTCTTCGCACTGGTCAGTCCACACAAACTTCTGATTCTTCCTGGTTAGTCTGGTCAGAGGAGCTGCAATCTTTGAGAAGTCCTGAACGAACCTCCTGTAGTAACCTGCCAAACCCAAGAAACTTCTAATCTCTGTCACTGAAGTGGGTCTAGGCCAGTTAGCCATAACTTCTATCTTCTTGGGGTCCACCTCTATCCCATTTTCTGATACTACATGCCCCAAGAACGAAATGCTCCTCAGCCAGAACTCACACTTAGAGAACTTGGCATACAAGCCACGTTCTCTCAAGGTCTGCAGAACTAACCTCAGATGATGGGCATGCTCCTCTGCATTCCTAGAATACACTAAGATATCATCTATGAAGACAATAACAAAGTGATCCAGGTATTGGCTAAACACTCTGTTCATGAGATCCATGAATGCTGCAAGGGCTTTGGTTAACCAGAACGGTATTACAAGGAACTCATAATGCCCATATCTGGTCCTGAAAGCTGTTTTTGGCACATCCTCTTCTCTTATCCTCAGCTGATGGTACCCCGATCTTAGATCTATTTTGGAGAAACAACCTGCTCCGGCTAGCTGGTCAAATAGATCTTCGATCCTTGGCAGAGGGTACCTATTCTTGGTAGTGACTTTGTTCAACTGCCTGTAGTCGATACAAAGTCTAAGGGATCCATCCTTCTTCCTCACAAATAAGACTGGAGCACCCCAAGGTGAGGTACTCTGTCGGATGAAGCCCTTTTCTACCAGCTCTTGCAACTGTTCTTTCAGTTCCTTTAACTCAGCTGAAGCCATCCTGTAGGGAGGGATAGAGATCGGTCGGGTTCCAGGCATCAATTCGATTTCAAACTCTATCTCCCTAGCAGGTGGTAGACCTGGCAGCTCGTCTGGAAAAATATCTTGAAATTCTCTGACAACTGGCACTGAGGCTGGCTCCCTAACCTGACTGCTAAGCTCTCTCACATGAGCCAAATACCCCTAACATCCCTTCCTAAGCAACCTACAAGCCTGAAGAGCTGATATCAGACCTCTAGGTGTACCCCTCTTGTCTCCTCTGAAGACGACCTCTGACCCGTTCTGATCTCTGAACCTGACTACCTTGTCTCTGCAGTCCAAGGTAGCACCATGGGTACATAGCCAATCCATCCCTAGAATGACGTCAAAGTCTGTCAAATCTAGTACCACAAGGTCGGCGGAGAGGCATCTTCCCTCAACAAAGACTGGACTGCACTGGCAGACTGACTCTGCCACTGACGGGTCACACTTGGGTCCACTGACCCATAGGGGACACTCTAACCCAGAGACTATCAGACCCAACCTCTCAACGGCTCTCGGAGCAATAAAAGAATGAGATGCACCCGGGTCCATTAATGCATACACATCAGAACACCCAATGATGAGATTACCTGACACCACGGTGTTGGATGTGTTAGCCTCCTGCTGTGTCATGGTGAAGATCCTGGCTGGAGCTGATGGACCTTCACCTCGAGAACCAGAAGAAGAGGCTGCCCCTCTCCCTCTACCTCTGCCACTGCCCTGAGTTGTGGCTGGAGCTGATGGCTATGCCACACTACCTGTAACGACTCGGAAACCGATACCCTACCGTAACGGCCCGAACCGCCACCGGTGCTAGGATCCAGATCGGCTTAAGGCCGCCGGGACCCATAGCAAGCCAAACATACCTCCTATCACCTAGTCAAATCCCATACATGATCAAAACTTAACATAAAAACTGAAACATCTGATGTAAATACCGAGCTTGACCTGTATGCAACAACTGGAAACATAAAGAACCCCCTACTAGAGCCCTCATCAAAACTCTAGCTGGGTCAACAAAACATACATCAAGCTGGGATAACATCCATAGAACTAGAACCTAACCTATGCATACATCAAACCACAAACATAGGACTTCCACTAGGGTCCTCATCAATTACCATAGCATGGTAAACAACACATGCCACAAGATTAGTTCAAACTCAACTCAACAATAAACCATACATACATCATGTACTAAAAAGGGACTAACCAAGTCTTAGGGCCAAGCACAGTACTAATCCATAAACATAACTCCACTTAACTTTACATTACATTCTTTTACAAAACATTATATCAAGGTATAATACATGTCCACACTAAAAGTACTAATCTAATACTATTACATAAGCAAAACCTTTACTCTTGAGACTTCCCGATCGACCTCATACCTGCAACACTGGGGTTAGGGGAGAGGGGTGAGCTAAAAAGCCCAGTGAGTAGAACATATAAAACATGTGATAAAACATGATCTCATGGAATGCATCACATCACAAGTAAATCACATCATCTCAGATGGACGGATCAAAACTCCCTCGAATCTGTGCCCGGCCCGCAAAGGAGCTCCTCAGGTCTTTACTGTACAATCAAATAGTACCGAAGTACTCTGTGCCCGGCCCCTCTCAGAGGCTCCTCAGGACTTTACTGTGCCCGGCCCTCGATGGGGCTCCTCAGGTCTTTACTGTGAGGGCTAATGTATCCAAAACTATGTCCGATCTGTCACATCATACAATGTACAAGGAGTAGTGCCAAGTACAAGGTTAAATGCAATGCCTCATATTCATGTACACTAATGCAATCAATCCTACTATTCATCATGATGCATGAAACATGCTAAAAGCATTTGATTTCATAAATTAAAAGATTAAGTTTAATTCTACTCACCTCTGGCAAACGCTGGACAGACTCTGCAACTGCTAACACTGATGGCCTCCTCGATCCCTCGGGTCCGATCCTACACAGGTGGACTCGAATGAGGTGCCAACACACTCTAAACAACTCATAAACAACTCCCCAAAAACCCTCTAAAACATCACTTAAACATGCATAGAAAACAACCTTGAAAAGGCTGGACAGGGCACTTTCGGCGGCACCTTCGGCGGCCGAAAGTCCCACTCTAGAGACGAAAGTCAGGCACTTTCGGTGGCTGAATCCTTCCTTCGGCGGCTGAAAGTCTGCTTTCAAGCCAAAACTCAACTTTCGGGGGCAAGGTTAGGCGGCCAAACCATGCATCCAAAGGCAGGTTCGGCGGCCGAAACCCCCTTCGGCGGCCGAACCTGAGTTCTTCCCAGAAGGGCAGAACTCAGCTTCTCATGCATTCAAGCCTCCCAAACCTTCCAAACACCCCAAAACAAGCACCCAACCTTACCAAAACATGCATAAACCCTTAACCATGTACAAAGGAGCTTAATAGCTTGATTAAACTCCAAAAACAACATCAAAACATACATAGATAGCTTATGACCCACATAGGCCAAAACCATCAAAACAGCCCAAATCCTCACATACTCTCTCCCAATCATGCATACTCATTCCCACATGCATAGAGTAGCTTAAACTTCCTACATAGCATCATATAAACATACATGAGCATCACATAACATACATTGGGCATAAAACCCACATAAATCCTAACATGCATATCTACCCATACTCTACCATTAAAACCTTCAGAAAACTTCAAAAGACATTAGGAAAGCAAAGATCTACACTTACCTCTTGAAGATCGAGGGTTGCGTGATCTCTAACTCGGAGGTGTGGAGAATCCAAGCTCCAAAAGCTCCAAGCTCCCAAAACTTCGATCTAAGCCTGAAAACTCTTCAAAACAGCCATAAAACTCATGAAAACATGAGGCAGATGAAGAAAAACATGAAAACGGCCAAGGGAGGACAAAAACTCACCTGAGCTCGAGAATGGGGAGAAAACTCGTCCATTTTCGATCTGAGGGCTCTATAGGTGGCCTGGTCAGAGACCTTCGGCAGCCTAACGTGCCCCCTAAACTCATGCACGTTCGGCGGCCGAACTTGAGGTTCGGCGGCCGAACTTGAGGTTCGGCGGCCGAACTTGAGGTTCGGCGGCCGAACCTTGGCTCATTCAAACAAGGCTTTCGGAGGCCAAAGGCGCTCCCGAAGCCTTTCTATGTTCGACGGCCGAACTTCACTTTCGGCGGCCGAACCTGGCAAACGCCTCCTTGGTCTTTTCTTTTCAAAACTCAATTCTTTTTCATTTAAAACCATGAAATCAGTAAAAACATTTTAGAAAACACATTTTACCCCTCTAGAAGCCTCTGGCATCTTCAGAATTCTAGATTCCAACGGAGATTCTGCCTGAAGGTAGGGATTTCGATGCCGGAATCTAGCCGGGTATTACATTCTTCCCCCCTTTAAGAACATTCGTCCCCGAATGTTCCACAAACAAACAGGCATCTCAAATCATAGCATCAATCATACATAAACAAGCAAGCAAACCAGCAAGCAAAACCTAACAATCTCTCCCCTGAAAGAGAGACACAGGCACTGCTGGAGTAAAACTCCCGGGTCTCCCAAACACTCACAATCAACCAGTGGTGATTTCCAAAACTTTTCACCATCAGGATTTCCTTGCTCCTCAACTTCTTGACTTATGTGTCCAAGATCCGCACTAACTGCTCAACTTAGGTGAGATCCCTTGAGATCTCCACCTCTGGTTCTTTAAGAACCTCACTTGGATCTGACACGAGCTTCCATAACACAGGAATCCGGAAATCCGAATGGACTTCTCCATAGGAAATCACCCTTACCAAAAGAAACACCTTAGCAGTACCCAACCTACTCCTGAACTCCACTGGCTTCCGCTGCGCTACTCTGATCCTTACTCTTTCTCTCCATCTTCACTAACTGGCTTCTTCTCACTTCTGACCCAAAACTAACTCTAACTCTCATAGGTCGTACCCGGATTTCAGGTTTATCTTGGAAAACAAACAGCTCCTACTAGTTGTCCCAATAGATCATCCATCCTGCATGGGAATACCTGCCCTTGGTAGTGACCTTGGTCAACTATTTACAGTCAGTACAAAGTCTCAAGGATCCATCCTTCTTTTCCCACAATCATACTGGAGCAATCCAGGGTGAGGTACTAGGTCGGATAAAACCCTTGTCTACCAAGTCTCACAACTGCCCTAACAACTCCTACAACTCTATAGGTGCCATCCTATAGGGGAGAATAGAAATGGTTCTGGGTCCAGACACCACTCCTATGCTCAACTCCAATTCCCTAACAGATGGTGAACCTGACAACTCGCCTGGGAAGACATCTAAGAACTCTCTCTAACAACTGGCACTGAGGCTGGTTCCCTGACCTGACTGCTAAACTTTCAAACAAGAGCTAGAACCCTCTGAAAACCCCCCTTACGCACCCTACGGACCTGACAGGCCGACATCAAACCTCTAGGCATCCCTACTGTGTTCCCTCAGAAGACTACCTCTGACCCATTCTGTCCTCTGAACTTGACTACCTTGTCTCTGTAGACCAAGATAGCACCATGAGCAGAAACCAATCCAACCCTAAACTGACGTCCAGACAATCAAGTCTAGGACCTCAAAGTTGGGTGGAAGGCATCTACCCCCAACCGACACAGAACTGAACCGGCAGACTGACTCTGCCACAGATGGATCACACTCGGGTCCACTGACCCAAAGAGAACACTTTAACCCAGAAGCTATCAACTCAACCTCTCGACGGCTCATAGAGTAACTAAAGAAAGAGAAACTCCAGGGTTCACAAAACATACACATCAGAACATTCAAAAGTGAGCGTACCTGACACCACCATGTTCGATGTGTCTGCCTCCTGCTGAGCTTGGGTGAAGATCCGAGCTGAAGTTGACGGACCTTCTCCACGGGAACCTTCCGAAGAAAAGGCTGACCCTCTTCCTCTGCCTTGACCACTAACCTGAAACATGGTTGGGGCTGCTGGCTGAGCCGCTCTACCTGAAGTTGCCCGCTGAGACTGTGCCAACCAGGGCGCAATGGGACACTCACGTACCATGTGCCCTTCCTGACCGCATCTGAAACATAGATTAGTCCCAATCAGACAGACTCCCTTGTGCGGCCTTTCGCACCTCAAGCATCTTGAACTACCTGAGCCAGAGCTCGAACCACCACCTAATCCCAGACTAGCCTTCAAATTCTTCCAAAACTTCTTCCTCTTCCCCCTCAGGGTTCTGCCCCACTTCTTACTCTTCGTGGAGGTTGTACTCAGAGTGGAGGGATCAATCCCTCCTAAACTTGAAATTCTGGAATCCTGAGTCTGAGCATCCTCCAGAAAAACTCCTATACCTTCTTCTGGCACTCTGATTCCCAAACTGATATCTCTTTTCTGAACACCCAACTCTACTTCTCTCATACTAGCTGACATCCTTCTTGGAGCCATTCCTTCTCTGCTTACATCAAAAGACCTTCCAGGGTCCCTTGATGTTCCCCATCTGCGGACTCCCCACGACTGCGCTCTTGGCAGAGCAGGGGGAAAGGTGTCCAAACCTTCCCTCTCAGATGGAACTCCAGTCGATTCCACAGATCGACGAGCACCTCGCATTCTGGCTCCTCTGAAGAACAACACACAAGCATACAATCAATCATTAGCATCATACGGTTCATATGAAAACACATGAACCTGCAACACATACATAGCATATCATACATAACATATCATACATAACATTACTGCCCATGCATAAAATCATGGCATCTCACATCATCAATCAAGACAGGACTCAACATCCTATCCTAGTGGACATGATTCTTCTTATTGTGCTTGCCCTTCTATGACCTCTAAACCAACCTCTTTCCGATGTGCAACACACCGTACTCTCGAGGCCTAAAGCTCTGATACCACTTTGTAACGACCCGGAAACCGATACCCTACCGTAACGGCCCGAACCGCCACCGGCGCTAGGATCCAGATCGGCTTAAGGCCGCCGGGACCCGTAGCAAGCCAAACATACCTCCTATCACCTGGTCAAATCCCATACATGATCAAAACTTAACATAAAAACTGAAACATCTGATGTAAATACCGAGCTTGACCTGTATGCAACAATTGGAAACATAAAGAACCCCCTACTAGAGTCCTCATCAAAACTCTAGCTGGGTCAACAAAACATACATCAAGCTGGGATAACATCCAGAGAACTAGAACCTAACCTGTGCATACATCAAACCACAAACATAGGACCTCCACTAGGGTCCTCATCAATTACCATAGCGTGGTAAACAGCACATGCCACCAGATTAGTTCAAACTCAACTCAACAATAAACCATACATACATCATGTACTAAAAAGGGACTAACCAAGTCTTAGGGCCAAGCACAGTACTAATCCATAAACATAACTCCACTTAACTTTACATTACATTCTCTTACAAAACATTATATCAAGGTATAATACATGTCCACACTAAAAGTACTAATCTAATACTATTACATAAGCAAAACCTTTACTCTTGAGACTTCCCGATCGACCTCATACCTGCAACACTGGGGTTAGGGGAGAGGGGTGAGCTAAAAAGCCCAGTGAGTAGAACATATAAAACATGTGATAAAACATGATCTCATGGAATGCATCACATCACAAGTAAATCACATCATCTCAGATGGACGGATCAAAACTCCCTCGAATCTGTGCCCGGCCCGCAAAGGAGCTCCTCAGGTCTTTACTGTACAATCAAATAGTACCGAAGTACTCTGTGCCCGGCCCCTCTCAGAGGCTCCTCAGGACTTTACTGTGCCCGACCCTCGATGGGGCTCCTCAGGTCTTTACTGTGAGGGCTAATGTATCCAAAACTATGTCCGATCTGTCACATCATACAATGTACAAGGAGCAGTGCCAAGTACAAGGTTAAATGCAATGCCTCATATTCGTGTACACTAATGCAATCAATCCTACTATTCATCATGATGCATGAAACATGCTAAAAGCATTTGATTTCATAAATTAAAAGATTAAGTTTAATTCTACTCACCTCTGGCAGACGCTGGACAGACTCTGCAACTGCTAACACTGATGGCCTCCTCGATCCCTCGGGTCCGATCCTACACAGGTGGACTCGATTGAGGTGCCAACACACTCTAAACAACTCATAAACAACTCCCCAAAAACCCTCTAAAACATCACTTAAACATGCATAGAAAACAACCTTGAAAAGGCTGGACAGGGCACTTTCGGCGGCACCTTCGGCGGCCGAAAGTCCCACTCCAGAGACGAAAGTCAGGCACTTTCGGTGGCCGAATCCTTCCTTCGGCGGCTGAAAGTCTGCTTTCAAGCCAAAACTCAACTTTCGGGTGCAAGGTTAGGCGGCCAAACCATGCATCCAAAGGCAGGTTCGGCGGCCGAAACCACCTTCGGCGGCCGAACCTGAGTTCTTCCCAGAAGGGCAGAACTCAGCTTCTCATGCATTCAAGCCTCCCAAACCTTCCAAACACCCCAAAACAAGCACCCAACCTTACCAAAACATGCATAAACCCTTAACCATGCACAAAGGAGCTTAATAACTTGATTAAACTCCAAAAACAACATCAAAACATACATAGATAGCTTATGACCCACACAGGCCAAAACCATCAAAACAGCCCAAATCCTCACATACTCTCTCCCAATCATGCATACTCACTCCCACATGCATAGACTAGCTTAAACTTCCTACATAGCATCATATAAACATACATGAGCATCACATAACATACATTGGGCATAAAACCCACATAAATCCTAACATGCATATCTACCCATACTCTACCATTAAAACCTTCATAAAACTTCAAAAGACACTAGGAAAGCAAAGATCTACACTTACCTCTTGAAGATCGAGGGTTGCGTGATCTCTAGCTCGGAGGTGTGGAGAATCCAAGCTCCAAAAGCTCCAAGCTCCCAAAACTTCGATCTAAGCTTGAAAACTCTTCAAAACAGCCATAAAACTCATGAAAACATGAGGGAGATGAAGAAAAACATGAAAACGGCCAAGGGAGGACAAAAACTCACCTGAGCTCGAGAATGGGGAGAAAACTCGCCCATTTCCGATCTGAGGGCTCTTTATAGGTGGCCTGGTCAGAGACCTTCGGCAGCCTAACGTGCCCCCTAAACTCATGCACGTTCGGCGGCCGAACTTGAGGTTCGGCGGCCGAACCTTGGCTCGTTCAAACAAGGCTTTCGGAGGCCAAAGGCGCTCCCGAAGCCTTTCCATGTTCGGCGGCCGAACTTCACTTTCGGCAGCCGAACCTGGCAAACGCCTCCTTGGTCTTTTCTTTTCAAAACTCAATTCTTTTTCATTTAAAACCATGAAATCAGTAAAAACATTTTAGAAAACACATTTTACACCTCTAGAAGCCTCTGGCATCTTCAGAATTCCAGATTCCAACGGAGATTCCGCCGGAAGGTAGGGATTCCGATGCCGGAATCTAGCCGGGTATTACACTACCAGAAGCTGTCTGCTGGGCCTGGCCCATAAAAGGTGCTCTAGGACACTCCCGAGCCATGTGTCCCTCCTGTCCACATCTGAAACATGCATTAGTCCCAGCCCGACACACTCCCTTGTGTGGCTTCCCACACCTTAGGCATTCTATACCATCTGAGCCTGAGCTCGAGCCACCGCCTAATCCCAGACCGGATTTGAACTTACTCCAAAACTTGTTCTTCTTCGGTTTCTTGGTGGTGTTACTCCACCTCTTGCTACTTGAGCTCTGAGAAGAGAGACCTGGCCCTCCTCTGCCTGGGATCTTAACCCCTGAAGACTGGGTCACTGACTGCTTCACTGACCCCTCAACTATATCACTAGCCTCCATCCTTCGCGCCATATCCACCACAGTGTGGAAACTTTCCCTCTCAACTGACTGAATCAAAGAGGAGTACCTAGAATGCAGTTTCATGACATATCTCTTGGCTTTCTTCGAATCTGTATCTAGAGCTTGCCCTGAAAAAGGCAATAGCTCCAAGAATTTATCCGTGTACTCCTCTATACTCATATGTTCTGTCTGCCTCAGCTGCTCAAACTCAATCATCTTCAGTTATCTGGAACTGCCTGGAAAAGCCCATCCAGCGAACTCATTTGCAAATTCCTCCCATGTCATGCTGTCTAGTCTTGGGTCCACATAACACTTGAACCATTCCCGTGCCTTTTCGCACTTTAAGGTGAACCTTGCCATCTGAATGGCCCTGCTGTCATCTGCCCCTAGCTCATCAGTTATCGTCTTCACTACTCTCAGGTACTCAAAGGGATCATCCCCTGACTTGTATTTGGGAGCATCCAGCTTAAGGTAATCTGTCATCTTTACTTTGCTCCCACCGGCTGAGCTAGGTCTAGAAGGTTGAGTAACTGGGGCTGCTGGTTCTGTAGGTGGTGGAGGTGGGGGTGCAGCATTCCCCGAGGTGGGGTTTGCCGAGTTAGGATAGAAGGGTGAGGGTGGATAAGCTGGGTACTGTTTCAAATTTTCAACCCTGCAAAGATCATCATCTAGAACAGAATCTTGATTTTTATTAAACACATCTTGGCTCAAACAATCAATAATATCAAGACCATAAACAGGGGACATATCATGAGGATATTTCATGGCATCATAGACATTGTACTTAATGACTTCCCCTTCAAATTCCATGGTAAGAGTACCATCATGCACATCAATTTTAGTTCTAGCAGTACTCAAGAAAGGACGTCCAAGAAGAATATCAGAACTAGTATTGCAACTATCTTCCTTAGTATCAATCACAAAAAAATCAGCAGGAAAGACAAGTTCACCTACTTGGACTAAGACATCTTCAAGAACACCTATGGGGTGTACCACAGATCTATCAGCCAATTGTATCACTACTCTTGTTTCTTTTAGTGCACATGCATTGAGAGATTTATAGATGGAGAGAGGCATGACATTGATAGATGCACCAAGATCACACATGGCTTTCTTGATACCAACATTCCCAATTTTGCAAGAGATAGCAAACATACCTTTGTCCTTGCATTTAGTAGGGAGTTCTCTTTTAATGACAGCAGTAACTACCTCACCTACACTTACTTTCTCTCTTTCAGCTAGCTTTCTTCTGTTGGTGCACAACTCTTTCAGAAATTTTGCGTACCTTGGAATCTGCTTGACAGCATCTAGCAGTGGTATGTTGATCTCCACTTTTCTAAAGGTCTCAAGGATCTCCTTTTCTTCTTTTTCTTTTTGAGTTCTTTCAAATCTTTTTGGAAAAGGAGGTGGAATGTGAAAACTTACCTTCGGGTCAGCTCTTTGCGCAGGAGGCGGTGCAGAATGAGATGGAGAGGCTTCAGGTGGCCTTGGTTCTACTTCCTTCTCTTGATCATGATTTGCATCTTGAAGCTCTTTGCCACTTCTCAAAGTAATGGCACTTACATTTTGTTTGGGATTTGCCTTAGTCTGGGATGACAACTTTCCTTGAGTTTCCAATTTGTTTATAGAGGTGGCCATCTGTCCTATCTGTTGTTGTATCATTTGCAAGGTTTTCACTACCTCATTCATAGTGTTATTGTCCACAGGAGGTGCTGGTTGGACTTGGTTTCTTTGGTAGCCTTGGTAATTTTGATCATTGTTGGGCTTTGCATAGCTGAAATTGGGGTGATCTCTCCAACCTGGATTGTATGTATTGGAGTATGGATCATATCTAGGCTGGTTGTTGTATCTCCCAATTGCATTGACTTGCTGATTGTCTTCTTGGAGGGTGGGACACTGATCAATGGGGTGTCCTACATATAAGCAGATCCCACATGGCACAGGAGGCTGGGGTGCTTGAGTCTGTTGGACTTGTCCTAGGGCGATCTTTTCCACAAGAGAAGTTAGTTTAGAAATTTGAGATTCAACAGAGGATGTACTTACCTCATAGATTCCTCTTTGCGTTTGCTCCTCTTCATCATATTGCTTAGACGAAGCTGCGAGATTGGATATCAGTTCCTTCATCTCCCTGGGTGTCTTGTCTAGGATAGATCCTCCACAGGCTACATTTATGAGTTTCCTTTCTGATGGAATCAATCCTCCATAGAAGAACTGAATGAGGGCTTTGTCTGACATATCATGTTGTGGACAACCTGTGCATAGTCTTTCAAACCTTTCCCAATAATCATATAAGTCCTCATTTTTTTCTTTGTCTTATGCTAGTTATTTCTCTTATTATGCCAATTGATTTAGATGGTGGGAAGTATTTGTCCAAAAAGGCTTGGACCATATCATCCCAAGAAGTTATAGATCCAGGTGGCAAATAAAATAACCAATCCTTAGCATGGTCATCAAATGAAAAAGGGAAGGCTCTTAGTTTAACATGATCTTTAGAGATCCCTTGAGGTCTCATGGATGAGCAAATAATTTTAAATTCTTTTAAGTGCTTATGGGGATTTTCATTTTGCAAACCTCTAAATTTAGGGAGATGATGAATCAAACCTGATTTTAGTTCAAAGGGAACTGTGAGAGGTGGATAGGTGATGCAAAGTGGAGCATAATCACCTATAGGAGTTGCTAACTCCCTCATGGTTCTTTCCCTTTGTGCTTGTGGCCTATTTGCTGGATTTTCTTGGATTATTTGGCCTTGGACAGCATGTCCATCATGGGCAGCAGCTGGTGCTTGAGGTTCTGCCATTGGTGCAAAATCAGGTTGCTGGAGTGAAGGAAGTTCGGCGGCCGAAGGTTGATGAGTTTCGGCGGCCGAATGTTGGGCAGAAGGTTCTGCGGTTGAGGCTTGCTTTCCTAGCCTTCTGATGGTGCGTTCAATTTCTGGATCAAAGGGCAGAGTGTCCCTATGTTCAGACCTGGTCATGAAAAGAAAAATAAACAAACAAGTGAAATCAATTCCCCGGCAACGACGCCAATTTTTGACAGGAGCGGTTGTCGAAGCCGGCCAAAAATAACCTTCTTGGTTACCTACAAATACAACTGTAGACAGTGGTGAAGGATCGTATCCACAGAGAATTGATTACCTATTTATTTATCTTAATCAAGACCAATCAAACCAATTGAAAGCACAAGTGAAAGCAAGTGATTGCAAATAGAACAAAAGTAAAGTGCAAGGAAAGTAAAAAGGGGGGTTTTGAGATGATTTGATTAACAACTAATGAAAGTAATTAAAACAGCAAGTAATAAAAATAAAGAGGAAATCAATAAGAGAAAGGTCTAGTTGAAGATATGGATCCACTTTGGTTGTTTGGGTTGATCATTGAAACATGGTAATCTTTGATTAACTCAATAGGTTGGTTATGGGGGTGGAAGACGCTTCTCACCACCATGTCTTTCCTTATGAACAAATTGATTAGGGAACGTCCTCTAACCAATTACTAATTAACAAATTGCCAAGGAACGTCCTTGGGCCATAGGCATCAAAATAATTGCCAATTGCATGAAGAACAAGAAAGATCCAAACCCTAACTACTCAAACGCATGAGATGATGTTAGATCATGCAATTTCTTGGTTTTTACACCAAGTGTTCTTAGATCAGAATATTTCCAGCAATTACGGACTAACAAATATCCTAATCAACAATCAATTAACTTTGCAATCAAGAATCAAGTGGCCAATTTGATCAAAACAACAAAGCAATCTTTAGAATTAAGCACAATTGCATGAATATTGAATAAAATCAAAGACAAAAGTTTCTGTTCAGATCTCACAACCCTTTAAACAACCTTAGTTTCAACCAAACTTCAACTAGAAATAGGGTTTCAGCCACTCATGGCTGAACCAAAACAGAAAATAAAAGAAAAAGAAAGAAGATGAAGAACTAAGGTGGAGGAGCCTTTGGAGAGCCTTGATCAATCCCTTGATGGAAGATTGTGATTCTTGGTCTTCTTGAGGCCTTTAAATAGATCTTGAGAGGCTGCCTTTTTTCCTTTTTAGTGTCCATGTATCTTTGAGTGATTGCCCCATAGTGCCCTTGAGTTTTCTTTGTGCATGTGTGGAGTTGCAAGCCCTTTTTGATCTTTTGATTGATGTCCAAGGTGTGTCCAAGAAGATTCATGCACTAAAGAGGAAGGTGGAGCCTTGATTTGAATTTTGAATGAGCATGGAACTATGTAGGAAACATGTGATCTCCAAGATTTGGCTCATTAAATAGGGAAGAGCATGTTCGGGGGTAAGTTCGGCTGCCTAAGTTAAGTTTCGGGGGCAGGACTTTCGTCTCTGGAGCCAAGGTTCGGCGGCCGAAGGTGCCCCCGAAGGTGGGTGACTTTCGCCTCTGGACTGGACTTTAGGCCGCCGAAAGTGCCCCCGAAAGTGGGTGACTTTCGGCTTCCGAAAGTGCTTCCGAAGGTGCCCCCGAAAGTGGTTGAGTTTTGGCTTCCGAAAGTGCTTCCGAAGGTGCTTCCAAAAGCGGCTGTTTTTGGGCATTCTTTGGCACTTTTAAGAGCATTTTCTTCAAATTGTTTCTTCACACCTAATATTTGCAAAACATGATTAAAACCACAAAATTAGGTAGAATAGGTGCAAATAAACATCAATAAGATCATGAAAATATTGACTAAAATATGCTCTATCAGAACGTCCTTGGGCCATAGGCATCAAAACAATTGCCAATTGCATGAAGAACAAGAAAGATCCAAACCCTAACTACTCAAACGCATGAGATGATGTTAGATCATGCAATTCCTTGGTTTTTACACCAAGTGTTCTTAGATCAGAATATTTCCAGCAATTACGGACTAACAAATATCCTAATCAACAATCAATTAACTTTGCAATCAAGAATCAAGTGGCTAATTTGATCAAAACAACAAAGCAATCTTTATAATTAAGCACAATTGCATGAATATTGAATAAAATCAAAGACAAAAGTTTCTGTTCAGATCTCACAACCCTTTAAACAACCTTAGTTACAACCTTAGTTTCAACCAAACTTCAATTAGAAATAGGGTTTCAGCCACTCATGGCTGAACCAAAACAGAAAATAAAAGAAAAGAAGAAAGAAGATGAAGAACTAAGGTGGAGGAGCCTTTGGAGAGCCTTGATCAATCCCTTGATGGAAGATTATTCATTCTTGGTCTTCTTGAGGCCTTTAAATAGATCTTGAGAGGCTGCCTTTTTCCTTTTTAGTGTCCATGCATCTTTGAGTGATTGCCCCATAGTGCCCTTGAGTTTTCTTTGTGCATATGTGGAGTTGCAAGCCCCTTTTGGTCTTTTAATTGACATCCAAGGTGTGTCCAAGAAGATTTATGCACTAAAGAGGAAGGTGGAGCCTTGATTTGAATTTTGAATGAGCATGGCACTATGTAGGAAACATGTGATCTCCAAGATTTGGCTCATTGAATAGGGAAGAGCATGTTCGGGGGCAAGTTCGGCCACCTAAGTTAAGTTTCGGGGGCAGGACTTTCGTCTCTGGAGCCAAGGTTCGGCGGCCGAAGGTGCCCCCGAAGGTGGGTGACTTTCGCCTCTGGACTGGACTTTAGGCCGCCGAAAGTGCCCCCGAAAGTGGGTGACTTTCGGCTTCCGAAAGTGCTTCCGAAGGTGCCCCCGAAAGTGGTTGAGTTTTGGCTTCCGAAAGTGCTTTCGAAAGTGGCTGTTTTTGGGCATTCTTTGGCACTTTTAAGAGCATTTTCTTCAAACTGTTTCTTCACACCTAATATTTGCAAAACATGATTAAAACCACAAAATTAGGTAGAATAGGTGCAAATAAACATCAATAAGATCATGAAAATATGGGCTAAAATATGCTCTATCAGGAGGTGTGGGGAGGTGGCTTCGGCTGCCTAAGCTTGCCCCCGAGCTTTTAGACTTTCAGCTCTGGAGGGAAGTTCGGCCGCCGAAGGTGCCGCCGAAGGTTAGAGACTTTCGTCTCTGGAGTGCCTTTCAGCCTCCGAAACTTGCCCCCGAAAGGGTTCGGTAGCCGAAAATGGAAGTTCGGCCGCCAAAGGTGCTTGAGTTTCGTCTCTGGAGAGGACTTTCGGCCGCCGAACCTGCCGCCGAAAGTGTCCTGTCCAGCTTTTCTTTGCATGGATGTTTGAGTGAGTTTAAGGGGATTCTTGGGGAGTTTAATAGAGTTGGTTATAAGCTAGTTTGGTCCCTCATTTGCGTCTATCTGTATAGGTACAGACCAGAGGAACCAGAGAGAGCAGCAGTGAGTACTGCTCCAGAGTTTTCAGAGCCTGCAGAGTCAGTCAGTCCAGATAGCCAGAGGTGAGTGGAACCAAACTTAACTTTTTTAATTGAACAATGGAATGTTTTAGCATATCTCATGCATCATGCTTATGCAATAGGTTGATGGCATTAGTATCCACGAATATGTTGCATTGCATAGTTCTTTGTTGATGTGGGTAAATGCTGAATGATCCAATAGTCTCAGACAGGAAGTCCAGGAGCCTTTGACTACGCCCTGGCAGGTATAGTAAAGACCAGGAGCCTTTGACTACGCCCTGGCAATTATAGTAAAGACCAGGAGCCTTTGACTATGCCCTGGCAATGGTAAGTACAGAGGTGTTATATACACATATACATATATGACAGGAAGACCAGGTGCTCGATTCTACGCCCTGGCACAGAGTTACTGGGACTATGTGGTGACAGGTTTACTCTTGATGTGGTTTGACTGTGTTATGATGCATTCCATGAGATCATATTTTAATGAATTGTTTTACTATTCTACTCACTGGGCTATAGAGCTCATCCCACTCCCTTAACCCCAGTTTTGCAGGTTCAGTGTACAGTATACAGAGGAGATCCATAGAGTACAGAAAGAGTAAAGAGACTTGTAATAGCTTAGAGTGGACATGTAATAGTAAAGAGATGTAATAGTTGTGTATAAAGTTAGAAATGTGCTTGACTTAGTGATGTTGTTCATAACATGATCTGTATATGTATATATGTTGTACTGTATGTGAAAAAACCAGGCTTAACAGGTATGAGTTAACCCATCTAGAGCAAGCTCTAGTCAGGGGTACAGAGTACAGAGTACAGAGATAGTGCATGCACAGGTTAAGCCTTGGTTCAGAAAAGAGTTTTTATTTTCACAAAAAATGTATGATCATGTATGAGATTTATAGGTACACAGAGAGTATAGCAGGCTTGCTACGGGTTCTGGCGGCCTTAAGCCGACCTGAATCCTAGCGCCGGTGACGGTCCATTTTGGGGTCGTTACAGATTGGTATCAGAGCCCTAGGTTCACATGATCGGACCTATAGAGACAGTATCGGGCTCATAGAGGTTAGAAGTGGTCAAGCACACTAAGAAATCATGTCCACTAGGATAGGGTATTGAGTCCTATCTGTTTAATGCCATGAGTTATGCATGTGCCTTATTGATATATGATGTTTTATGTGCTAAAGTGCTATGTTATATGTTTTGTTTTCCAGAGATAAGATGCGAGGAACTCGTCGATCAGCTCGATTGACTGGAGTCCCACCAGATAGTGAGAGACCAACTGCTTGTCCTCCTGCATTGCCAAGGGCAAGGTCTCAGAGATCTAGCAGGGAAGGTACGTCAATAGACCCTAGAAGGTCTGTAGACGAGAGCAGAAGGGGAACAACGAGGGGAGGAAGATCAGAGGAAATGAGGGAGGCTATGGAGATTGACCAGTCTCGAGATGACAGTATGGGTATAGGCAGATTTGAGGAAGGTATGGGAGAGTCGCAGGGAGGCGCTCAGGCCTCAGGTTATGGATATCCAGCCTTTTCGCAGGATCCAGAGTATCCGATGGGAGGTATGTCGGAGTACTCTAGTTTTGTCCCATATCCTCCGTACATGCCATATATGCCTTATCCTCCTTACTATCCACCATATCCTATATATCCATCTTCCCCTACCCATCCAAGTGCAGCACACCCAGAGCCAAATGACCCAGTACCACCACCACCAGAACCAGTAGCCCCTGTTGTTGATAGACATCAACCTAGCTCATCTAGAGGTAAAGTGCAAATGACGGAGTACTTGAAATTGGATGCTCCTAAATATAACACGGGAGATGATCCATTTGAATACCTCAGATCAGTTAGGATGATAACGAGTGAATTGGGAGCTGATGATAGTAGGGCCATTGAGATGGCAGGGTTTACACTTAAATGCAAGAAAGCCAGAGAATGGTTCAAGAATTATGTGGAACCCAGGATGACCAGTATGTCTTGGGGAGAGTTCGCCAATGAGTTTGAAGGGTGGGCTTTTCCTGACAGTTCGAGGGAGATGAAAGTCATAGAGTTTGAACAGTTGCGACAAACAGATGAGATGAGTGTTGATGAATTCACAGATAAGTTCCTGGATTTGCTTCAGTATGTGGGTCAAGCCTATGATACTGATCAGAAGAAGGCAAGGAGATATACTATGAGATTGCATCCCAGGTATTCTTCCTTGATTCTTCCAGCAGAAAAGGAGAGTTTCCACACCATAGTGGACGCAGCCAGGAAAATGGAAGCTAGTGCCAATATTCAGAAACAGTCAAAGGCACAAGCTTCGGGTTCTAAGGCCCCCAGTTCAGGCACTTCCGGCAGTAAAAGATGGGATAGAGCAAAAGGAACAAAGAGTAAGTTCTGGAGTAAAGTGAAGTCAGGTCTGGGAATAGGTAGTGGCTCTAGCTCTGGCACAGCTCCAGTATGCAGAAGATGCGGAAAACCACATGGAGGAGTTTATCGGTTGGGATCTACAGCTTGTTTTAGATGTGGACAGGAAGGGCATATTGCTTGGGATTGTCCTCAGGTGACTTTTGCACCATCCCAGCAGATGCGTTCAAGGTGGATAGAAAGGTGGATAAGGCATGTAGGTAGGGTAGGGGTTAAAGCTGGAATAATCCGATGTGCCTCCCATCGGATACCCTGAACCCTGTGGGAAGGGTGGATAATGGGGTGGAAAACCATACCCCGAGGCCTGAGCGCCTCCCTGCGACTCCCTTGTCCCTTCTTCCGTCATGCTAACATCCAGATTCCCATCCCTCCTCTGATCCTCTTCCATAACCTCTCTCACATCTGAAGAACTTCCTCCTCTATCTGTCCCCCTTCTGCTAGCATCAAAAGACCTTCTAGGGTCCCTTAACACTCTTTCTCTGCTTGATCTACAAGACATTGCCCTAGGCAATGCAGGAGGACGGGCGCTCGTGCCCTCATCCTCAGGTGGTACTCCAGTCAATCTTGTAGATCGACGGGTTCCTCTCATCCTGTTTTCTGAAAAACAGTACACATCACATAAACATTCGCATCATATGGTTCATGTGGGAACACATGAACCCGCATCACATATAGATCATTCATATCATAGCATCAATGCACATGTGTATAATCATGGCATTTCACATCATCATACAAGACAGGACTCAACATCCTATCCTAGTGGACATGACCTTCCTATTGTGCTTGACCTTTTAGAACATCTATGAGCCCGACACTCTAGGTCCGATCCTATGAACCTAGGGCTTTGATACCATTCTGTAACGACTCGAAAATAGGACCGCTACAGGCGCTAGGATCCAGGTCGGCTTAAGGCCGCCGGGACCCGTAGCAAGCCTGACATACAACCTGTAAACCTGTTTAATCCCATACATGATCAAGAATATACATAAAAATTAAAACTTTTCTTTCATACATTCTCTCATACACCAAACTCAACCTGCGCATGCACTGAACATAGACATAATCATAAGCATTGACCCCTCTGTGGGATCTCACAAATGCCCCAATGGGCGATGTAACATACGTTGAGTTGGTTTACATGAACATCACAAAACATCTAAGATCATGTATAAAAGGGGATACCTTACACATTGGGTCAAGCACAATTTAATCCTCAATATCATTACATACATTACTATTCATAACTTTACATCATTTTACAATTTATCATGTCCACACTCTATCTATTACATACACATGACTTCATTACTCTTGCTGACCTCCTGGTCTACCCTGTACCTGCAAACCTGGGGGATTAGGGAGAGGGGTGAACTACTAGAGCCCAGTGAGCAGAATAATAAAACATTTAAAACATATGATAATATGGAATGCATCACATCACATCTAAACACATCAAGGATGGACTTGTCACCAATAGCCTTCTACATATCCAATAGTGCCAGAACGTAGAATGGGTCCTGGTCTTTCTCTTACATAGTGCCAGCGAATGTAGAATGGGTCCCACTGGTCTTACATTCCGTACCGTACATATCACATCGTCACATCATAGATCGAGGGCTATGGATCATCCAAAGTTCATCCACATCAACAACAATAAAGTATGCAATGCAACATATTCGTGAATTCTAATGCAAACAACCTAGTATATCTCATGGCATTAATGATGCGTGAATCATGCTAAAATATCCATCATTTGCTTTAAAACGTAATGAGTTATTCCACTCACCTCTGGATAGCTCTGACCAGACACTGGAGCAGCTGACTCACTACTGGGGTCCTCGATTCCTCGGGTCCGAACCTACACAGGTGGACTCAAATGAGGGACCAAACATACATGAACATAACTCTAAACTACTCCCCAAAAACCCCCTAAAACATCATGAAACAATCATAGAAAAACATGCAAAGGAAGGTTGGACAGGGCACTTTCGGCTGCAGGTTCGGCGGCACCTTCGGCGGCCGAAACTCCCAGACAGAGACAAAACTCATGCATGTTCGGCAGCACTTTCGGCGGCCGAAACTCCCAGACAGAGGTGAAAGTCCTTTTTCGGGGGCAGGCTTCGGCAGCCGAAAGGCTGGCCTCCCAGGCATGTTTGGCGGCCGAAAGTCCTTCGGCTGCCGAACCTGGTTTCTGCCAAAGGGCAGAAACTTGGTTCCTCATGCACCTTTGCCTCCCAAAACCATCCAAACATGCATAAACCTATTCTACAACACACCAACACAAGCATACAAGCTCCTAGGGGCTTCAAACTATCTTAAACCCCATCTACAACACATCAAACATCCACATTGTTCAAAAACATAACATAAACCCATAAACCTAACCATAAGCTAAACATGCATTCTACCCCATAGATCTACTTAAAACTTACTTAAAACATGCCATAAGCTCAAGATCGGCCCTTACCTCTTGAAGATCGAGAGGAGAACGACCCTAGCTCGGAGATGGGAGAAAGAGTGTTCCTTGAACCTCCAAGCTCCAAAACTTGCTCAAAACATGAAAATCTTCAAAACAAAGCGAAAACTTGTGAAAATCTTGAAAGATTTGAAGGAAGAAACTCAAAATCGGTGAGGGGGCGGCGGAGAGCTCACCTTGGCTGAAAATGGGAGAAAAGGTCGCCCGTTTTCGGCTAAGGGACCCCTTTATAGGTGGCTGGCCAGGCCACGTTCGGGGGCCGAACGTGCCTCCGCATGCATGCCATGTTCGGCGGCCGAACTTGAGGTTCGGCGGCCGAACTTGGACTTTCCTCACTTAATGCTTTCGGGGGCCTAAAGCACTCCCGAAGTGCATGCATGTTCGGCGGCCGAACTTGAGGTTCGGCGGCCGAACCTGGGTTTTCCTCCAAGGTTGTTTTCTTGCAAAAACTCATTTCCATCTTGCTTAAAACCATAAAACACATTAAAATATTTTATGAAAACATGGTTTTACCCCTCTAGAGGTCTTCGACATCCGAGATTCCACCGGACGGTAGGAATTCTGATACCGGAGTCTAGCCGGGTATTACATCGGATGTCGAAAACCTCTAGAAGGGTAAAACCATATTTTTATAAAAAGTTTTAATGTATTTTATGTTTTAAGCAAGAAAGAAAATGAGTTTGTGCATGGAAATAACCTTGGAGGAAGATTCAGGTTCGGCCGCCGAACATGCATGCGCTTCGGGAGTGCTTTAGGCCCCCGAAGGCATAAGTGAGGGAAGTCCAGGTTCGGCGGCCGAACCTTATGTTCGGCGGCCGAACCTTATGTTCGGCCGCCGAACCTTATGTTCGGCCACCGAACATGGCATGCATGCGGAGGCACGTTAGGCCCCCGAAAGTGGCCTGGCCAGCCACCTATAAAGGGGTCCCCATGTCCGAACGGGCGAGTTTTTTTCCCCATTTTCGGCCAAGGTGAGTCTCCGCCGCCCTCATGTCGATCTTGAGCTCTTCCTTCAAATCTTTCTTTATTTTTATGAGTTTTCACCTTTGTTTTGAAGATTTTTTGAGCAAAGGACAAGTTTTGGAACTTGGAGATTCAAGGAGCTCGATCTCTCCCATCTCCGAGCTAGGATCGTCTTTCCTCTCGATTTTCCAGAGGTAAGCTTAGATCCTACCCTCCTTACATGTTTTAAGTAAGTTTTAAGTTGATTCTTGGGGTAGAAATGCATGTTTAGGTTTTATTGAGTTTATGGGTTTATGTTGAGTTTTTGAGCAATGTGAGTTATTTATGCATGTTTGATGTGTTGTAGTTGGGGTTTAGAATAGTTTGAAGCCCCTAGGAACTTATGTGCTTGAGATTGCATGTTGTAGAATAGGTAAATGCATGTTTGAATGAGTTGGGAGGCTTTTGTGCATAGAGGAGGCTGAGTTCTGCCCTTTGAAAGAACTCAGGTTCGGCAGTCGAAGGAACTTTCGGCCGCCGAAGGAACTTTCGGCCGCCGAACCTGCCTGTGGAGGCCAGCTTTCGGCTGCCGAACCCTGCCCCCGAAAGTGGACTTTCGGCTCTGGAAGGGAGTTTCTGCCGTCGAAGGTGCCGCTGAACATGCATGAGTTTCGTCTCTGGAGAGGACCATCGGCCGCCGAAAGTGTCGCCGAAGGTGCATGACTTTCGGCTCTGGAGGGACTTTCGGCCGCCGAACCTGCTGCCGAAAGTGCCCTGTCCAGCCTTCCTTTGCATGATTTATGTGATTATTTTAAGGTGTTTTAGGGGGTTTTTGGGGAGTATTTTAGAGTCATGATCATGTATGTTTGGTCCCTCATTTGAGTCCACCTGTGTAGGTTCGGACCCGAGGAACCGAGGACCCCAGCAGTGAGTCAGCTGCTTCAGCGTGTTGTCAGAGCTAGCCTAAGGTGAGTGGAATAACTCTTTATGCTTTTAAGTAAATAAATCAGTTCTTAACATGATTCACGCATCATAAATGCCATGAGTTATACTAGGGTGCTTGCATTAGAATTCACGAATATGTTGCATTGCATAATATGTTGTTGATGTGGATGAATGTTGGATGATCCTTTAGCCCGCACTATGTTATGATATGATGTGATACGGTATGGAAGACCAGTGAGGCCCATTCTACGCCCCTGGCACTATGTAAGAGAAAGACCAGTGAGGCCCATTCTACGCCCCTGGCATATTGTAATGTTATGTTATGTAATGTAAGAGAAAGACCAGTGAGGCCCAGTCTACGCCCCTGGCCCTATTGGAATGTGTAGTGGGCTATTGGTGACAAGTTCATCCTTGATGTGATTTGTCTGTGATGTGATGCATTCCATGATATCATATGTTTTAAATATAATGTTTTATTATTCTGCTCACTGGGCTCTAGTAGCTCACCCCACTCCCTTAATCCCCAGGATTGCAGGTACGGGATATACCAGGAGGTCAGCTAGAGTAAAGTTATGGTCATGTAATAGCTAGTGGTGGACATGATAAATGTTGAAATGTAATGTTTAGTACGGTAATGTAATGAGTAGTGTTAAACAGTTATGTAATGTAATGGTGTTATTGAGGATAGAATTGTGCTTGACCCTAGTATGTTGTTAATCCCTTTATACATGGTCTTTAATAATGTTTTATCATTGTTTTGTAAACCAAACTTAAGTTATGATATGTTACCCCATTGGAGCATTTGATGAGGACTCCAGTGTGGGGTTGATGATTATGTATGTGAATAGTACATGCACAGGTTGAGTTTGGTGATCGAATGAAAAGAAAAGTTCAATGTTTGTGTATGTGTTGATCATGTATGGGATTAAACAGGTTTACAGATTGTATGTTTGGCTTGCTACGGGTCCCGGCGGCCTTAAGCCGATCTGGATCCTAGCGCCGGTAGTGGTCCGTTTTTCGGGTCGTTACAATACATTTTTACAAAAATGTAAAAACTTTCCATATTCCAAGCCTGACTTGTGCATGCACTAAAAATCAGAGACATAAAACCTCAAACTAGAGCCTTCATCAAATGTTCTAGTGGGTTATCATTACATACATCAAGCTTGGTCTATCATTTTTCATCATAAAAACATTTCGTTAAAAGATCATGTACAAGGGAATTAACATTACTATTCGGGCCAAGCACAATACTAAACCATAAAATATTCTCTACATTACATTGCATAAAATCATTTTACAATACATGTCCACTCTAACTATTACACTTAACTTGACTTCAACCTTGAAGACTCCCCGGTCTATCCTGAACCTGCAAGCCTAGGGGTTAAGGGAAAGGGGGTGAGTTAAAAAGCCCAGTGAGCAGAACAAAAATAACATATTCATAAATTATGCTTACATGGAATGCATCACAACACATACAATTCACATCACGGATGGACTTGTCACCAATAACCCTCTACATATCCAATGTGCCCGGCCCTCGACGGAGCTCTGCAGGACTTCCTCTTAAACATCACACAATGCCAAGACGCATGGACATGGGCAGCCCTGGACTTTCGTAAATCATACATAATAAATGCCAGGACGTGTGGACATGGGCAGCCTTGGACTTTCATTAATCATCATATCATATTGAGGGCTAATGGATCATCCAACATCCATCCATATCAACAACATAGAATGCAATGCAGCATAATCATGAGATTCTAATGCAACAACCTAAAGTATATCACGGCATTCATGATGCATGAACATGCTCAAAACTTCATTATTTTAACACATAGTTCAGTTCTACTCACCTCTGGCTGACTCTGAATAGACTCTGAAGCAGCTATCTCACTGCTGGGGTCCTCGGTTCCTCGGGTCCGAACCTACACAGGTGAACTCAAATGAGGGACCAAACATACACTAAAATGACTCTAAACAACTCCCCAAAAACCCCCTAAAACATCCTAAAATAATCATAGAAAACATGCAAAGGAAGGCTGAACAAGGCACTTTCGGCGGCACCTTCAGCGGCCGAAAGTCCCTCCAGAGCTGAAACTCAGCTACTTTCGGCGGCACCTTCGGTGGCCGAAAGTCCCTTCCAGAGACGAAACTCATGCACCTTCGGCGACACCTTCGGCGGTCAAAACTCCCCTCCAGAGCCGAAAGTCCAACTTTCGGGGGCAGG
Source organism: Manihot esculenta (assembly GCF_001659605.2). Taxonomy (NCBI): domain Eukaryota; kingdom Viridiplantae; phylum Streptophyta; class Magnoliopsida; order Malpighiales; family Euphorbiaceae; genus Manihot; species Manihot esculenta. Next base: position 8,730,092 of record NC_035164.2, on the reverse strand, counting down.
TTTTGGCAGCCAAAAGCTTGCCTCCAAAGGCAGGTTCGGCGGCCGAAAGTGCCTTCGGCTGCCGAACCTGAGTTCTTTCAGAAGTGGCAGAAATCAGCTCTTATGCACATTTTTGCCTCCCAACCTTCCAAACTCAAACACAACACTCCTAAACATGCATAAACACATCCTTAAGCATTTAGAGGCTTAAAACTAGCCTATACCCCAACAACAACACATCTAGCAATACATACAACATACATTAACCATAATTCTAGCATAAACTCTAATCATGTAAGAAACCCTCTTAAAACCCCTCAAAACTTTCATAAAACATAAAAGAAAAGGTAGGATCTACTCTTACCTCTTGAAGAACGAGAGGGGAGACGATCCAAATTCAGAGATGGGAGAAATCGAGCTCCGGGTCTCCAAGCTTCATGTAACGACCCGAAAATCTGACCGCTACCGGCGCTAGGATCCAGATTGGCTTAAGGCCGCCGGGACCCGTAGCAAGCCAACATTCTTCCTGTACACCTGTTTAATCCCATACATGATCAACAATTACATAAAAATTTTGAACCTTTCTTTCATTCATACACCAAACTCAACCTGTGCATGCACTATACATAGACATAAACATTAACCCCACCTTGGAGTCCTCATCAAACATGCATATCCAACATACATTGTTCATAAACGCATAGTAAACCCATAAACTCCACATAAACTTACACATGCCTTTCTACCCCAAGAAACTTCATAAAACTTACTTAAAACATTAAAGGAACTATGGATCTACTCTTACCTCTTGTAGAATGAGAGAAGAGACGATCCAATTCGGAGATGGGGAGAAATCCTCTTTTTGGTCTCCAAGTTTCCAAAACTTGCTCTTTTTGTTCAAATATCTTCAAATCAACATAAAGCTTGTTAAAACATGAAAGATCGAAGGAAAAACATCTAAAATGAACCATGGGAGAGCAAGAACTCACCATGGCCGAAAATGTAATACCCGGCTAGACTCCGGTATCGGAATTCCTACCGTCCGGTGGAATCTCGGATGTCGGAGACCTCTAGAGGGGTAAAACCATGTTTTCATAAAATGTTTTAATGTGTTTTATGGTTTTAAGCAAGATGGAAATGAGTTTTTGCAAGAAAACAACCTTGGAGGAAAACCCAGGTTCGGCCGCCGAACCTCAAGTTCGGCCGCCGAACATGCATGCACTTCGGGAGTGCTTTAGGCCCCCGAAAGCATTAAGTGAGGAAAGTCCAGGTTCGGCCGCCGAACATGGAATGCATGTGGAGGCACGTTCGGCCCCCGAACGTGGCCTGGCCAGCCACCTATAAAGGGGTCCCTTAGCCGAAAACGGGCGAGCTTTTCTCCCATTTTCAGCCAAGGTGAGCTCTCCGCCGCCCCCTCACCGATTTTGAGTTTCTTCCTTCAAATCTTTCAAGATTTTCACAAGTTTTCACTTTGTTTTGAAGATTTTCAAGTTTTGAGCAAGTTTTGGAGCTTGGAGGTTCAAGGAACACTCTTTCTCCCATCTCCGAGCTAGGGTCGTTCTCCTCTCGATCTTCAAGAGGTAAGGGCCGATCTTGAGCTTATGGCATGTTTTAAGTAAGTTTTAAGTAGATCTATGGGGTAGAATGCATGTTTAGCTTATGGTTAGGTTTATGGGTTTATGTTATGTTTTTGAACAATGTGGATGTTTGATGTGTTGTAGATGGGGTTTAATATAGTTTGAAGCCCCTAGGAGCTTGTATGCTTGTGTTGGTGTGTTGTAGAATAGGTTTAGGCATGGTTGAAGGTTTTGGGAGGCAAATATGCATGAGGAGCCGAGTTTCTGCCCTTTGGCAGAAACCAGGTTCGGCAGCCGAAGGACTTTCGGCCGCCAAACATGCCTGGGAGGCCAGCCTTTCGGCTGCCGAAGCCTGCCCCCGAAAAAGGACTTTCACCTCTGTCTGGGAGTTTCGGCCGCCGAAAGTGCCGCCGAACATGCATGAGTTTCGTCTCTGTCTGGGAGTTTCGGTCGCCGAAGGTGCCGCCGAAGGTGCCGCCGAACCTGCCTGACTTTCGGCTCTGGAAGGACTTTCGGCCGCCGAACCTGCCGCCGAAAGTGCCCTGTCCAGCCTTCCTTTGCATGTTTTTCTATGATTGTTTCATGATGTTTTAGGGGGTTTTTGGGGAGTAGTTTAGAGTTATGTTCATGTATGTTTGGTCCCTCATTTGAGTCTACCTGTGTAGGTTCGGACCCGAGGAACCGAGGACCCCAGCAGTGAGTCAGCTGCTCCAGTGTCTGGTCAGAGCTATCCAGAAGTGAGTGGAATAACTCATTACGTTTTAAAGCAAATGATGGACATTTTAGCATGATTCACGCATCATTAATGCCATGAGATATACTAGGTTGTTTGCATTAGAATTCAGGAATATGTTGCATTGCATACTTTATTGTTGTTGATGTGGATGAACTTTGGATGATCCATAGCGCTCGATCTATGATGTGACGATGTGATATGTACGGTACGGAATGTAAGACCAGTGGGACCCATTCTACGTTCGATGACACTATGTAAGAGAAAGACCAGGACCCATTCTACGTTCTGGCACATTGGAATGTTATGTTATGCTATGTAAGAGAAAGACCAGGACCCATTCTACATTCTGGCACTATTGGATATGTAGAGGGGTATTGGTGACAAGTCCATCCTTGATGTGTTTAGCTGTGATGTGATGCATTCCATGTTATCATATGTTTTAAATATTTTATTATTCTGCTCACTGGGCTCTAGTAGCTCACCCCTCTCCCTAATCCCCCAGGTTTGCAGGTACAGGGTAGACCAGGAGGTCAGCAAGAGTAATGAAGTCATGTGTATGTAATAGATAAAGTGTGGACATGATAAATTGTAAAATGATGTAAAGTTATGAATAGTAATGTATGTAATGATATTGAGGATTAGATTGTGCTTGACCCAATGTGTAAGGTATCCCCTTTTTATACATGATCTTAGATGTTTTGTGATGTTCATGTAAACCAACTCAACGTATGTTACATCGCCCATTGGGGCATTGGTGAGATCCCACAGAGGGGTCAATGCTTACAATTATGTCTATGTTCAGTGCATGCGCAGGTTGAGTTTGGTGTATGAGAGAATGTATGAAAGAAAAGTTTTAATTTTTATGTGTACTCTTGATCATGTATGGGATTAAACAGGTTTACAGGTTGTATGTCAGGCTTGCTACGGGTCCCGGTAGCCTTAAGCCGACCTGGATCCTAGCGCCGGTAGCGGTCCGATTTTCGGGTCGTTACAGAATGGTATCAGAGCCCTAGGTTCATAGGATCGGACCTAGAGTGTCGGGCTCATAGATGTTCTAGAAGGTCAAGCACAATAGGAAGGTCATGTCCACTAGGATAGGATGTTGAGTCCTGTCTTGTATGATGATGTGAAATGCCATGATTATACACATGTGCATTGATGCTATGATATGAATGATCTATATGTGATGCGGGTTCATGTGTTCCCACATGAACCATATGATGCTAATGTTTATGTGATGTGTACTGTTTTTCAGAAAACAGGATGAGAGGAACCCGTCGATCTGCAAGATTGACTGGAGTACCACCTGAGGATGAGGGCACGAGCGCCCGTCCTCCTGCATTGCCTAGGGCAATGTCTTGTAGATCAAGCAGAGAAAGAGTGTCAAGGGACCCTAGAAGGTCTTTTGATGCTAGCAGAAGGGGGACAGATAGAGGAGGAAGTTCTTCAGATGTGAGGGAGGTTATGGAAGAGGATCAGAGGAGGGATGGGAATCTGGATGTTAGCATGACGGAAGAAGGGACAGGGGAGTCGCAGGGAGGCACTCAGGCCTCGGGGTATGGTTTTCCACCCCATTATCCACCCTTCCCACAGGGTTCAGGGTATCCGATGGGAGGCACATCGGATTATTCCAACTTTAACCCCTACCCTACCTACATGCCTTATCCACCTTTCTATCCACCTTACACACAGTACCCAGCTTATCCACCCTCACCCTTCTATCCTAACCTGGCAAACCCCGCCTCGGGGAATGCTGCACCCCCACCTCCACCACCTACAGAACCAGCAGCCCCAGTTACTCAACCTTCTAGACCTAGCTCAGCCGGTGGGAGCAAAGTAAAGATGACAGATTACCTTAAGCTGGATGCTCCCAAATACAAGTCAGGGGATGATCCCTTTGAATACCTGAGAGTAGTGAAGACGATAACTGATGAGCTAGGGGCAGATGACAGCAGGGCCATTCAGATGGCAGGGTTCACCTTAAAGTGCAAAAAGGCACGGGAATGGTTCAAGTGTTATGTGGACCCAAGACTAGACAGCATGACATGGGAGGAATTTGCAAATGAGTTCGCTGGATGGGCTTTTCCAGACAGTTCCAGAGAACTGAAGATGATTGAGTTTGAGCTGCTGAGGCAGACAGAACATATGAGTATAGAGGAGTACACGGATAAATTCTTGGAGCTATTGCCTTTTTCAAGGCAAGCTCTAGATACAGATTCGAAGAAAGCCAAGAGATATGTCATGAAGTTGCATTCTAGGTACTCCTCTTTGATTCAGTCAGTTGAGAGGGAAAGTTTCCACACTGTGGTGGATATGGCGCGAAGGATGGAGGCTAGTGCTATAGTTGAGGGATCAGTGAAGCAGTCAGTGACCCAGTCTTCAGGGGTTAAGACCCCAGGCAGAGGAGGGCCAGGTCTCTCTTCTCAGAGCTCAGGTAGCAAGAGGTGGAGTAACACCACCAAGAAGCCGAAGAAGAACAAGTTCTGGAGTAAGTTGAAATCCGGTCTGGGATTAGGCGGTGGCTCGAGCTCAGGCTCAGATGGCACAGAATGCCTAAGGTGTGGGAAGCCACACAAGGGAGTGTGTCGGGCTGGGACTAATGCATGTTTCAGATGTGGACAGGAGGGACACATGGCTCGGGAGTGTCCTAGAGCACCTTTTATGGGCTAGCCCCAACAGATAGCTTCTGGTAGTGTGGCACAGCCAGCAGCTCCAGCCACAACTCAGGGCAGTGGCAGAGGTAGAGGGAGAGGGGCAGCCTCTTCTTCTGGTTCCCGAGGTGAAGGTCCATCAGCTCCAGCCAGGATCTTCACCATGACACAGCAGGAGGCTAACACATCCAACACCGTGGTGTCAGGTAATCTCATCATTGGGTGTTCTGATGTGTATGCATTAATGGACCCGGGTGCATCTCATTCTTTTATTGCTCCGAGAGCCGTTGAGAGGTTGGGTCTGATAGTCTCTGGGTTAGAGTGTCCCCTATGGGTCAGTGGACCCAAGTGTGACCCGTCAGTGGCAGAGTTAGTCTGCCAGTACAGTCCAGTTTTTGTTGAGGGAAGATGCCTCTCCGCCGACCTTGTGGTTCTAGATTTGACAGACTTTGACGTCATTCTAGGGATGGATTGGCTATCTACCCATGGTGCTACCTTGGACTGCAGAGACAAGGTAGTCAGGTTCAGAGATCAGAACGGGTCAGAGGTCGTCTTCAGAGGAGACAAGAGGGGTACACCTAGAGGTCTGATATCAGCTCTTCAGGCTCGTAGGTTGCTTAGGAAGGGATGTCGGGGGTATTTGGTTCATGTGAGAGAGCTTAGCAGTCAGGTTAGGGAGCCAGCCTCAGTGCCAGTTGTCAGAGAATTTCAGGATGTCTTCCCAGACGAGCTGCCAGGTCTACCACCTGCTAGGGAGATAGAGTTTGAAATCGAATTGATGCCTGGAACCCGACCGATCTCTATCCCTCCCTACAGGATGGCTCCAGCTGAGTTAAAGGAACTGAAAGAACAATTGCAAGAGCTGGTAGAAAAGGGCTTCATCCGACAGAGTGCCTCACCTTGGGGTGCTCCAGTCTTGTTTGTGAGGAAGAAGGATGGATCCCTTAGACTTTGTATCGACTACAGGCAGTTGAACAAAGTCACTACCAAGAATAGGTACCCTCTGCCATGGATCGACGATCTATTTGACCAGCTAGCCGGAGCAGGTTGTTTCTCCAAAATAGATCTAAGATCGGGGTACCATCAGCTGAGGATAAGAGAAGAGGATGTGCCAAAGACAGCTTTCAAGACCAGATATGGGCATTATGAGTTCCTTGTAATGCCGTTCGGGTTAACCAACGCCCCTGCAGCATTCATGGATCTCATGAACATAGTGTTTAGCCAATACCTGGATCACTTTGTTATTGTCTTCATAGATGATATCTTAGTGTATTCTAGGAATGCAGAGGAGCATGCCCATCATCTGAGGTTAGTTCTGCAGACCTTGAGAGAACATGGCTTGTATGCCAAGTTCTCTAAGTGTGAGTTTTGGCTGAGGAGCATTTCGTTCTTGGGGCATGTAGTGTCAGAAAATGGGATAGAGGTGGACCCCAAGAAGATAGAAGCTGCGGCTAACTGGCCTAGACCCACTTCAGTGACAGAGATTAGAAGTTTCTTGGGTTTGGCAGGTTACTACAGGAGGTTCGTTCAGGACTTCTCAAAGATTGCAGCTCCTCTGACCAGACTAACCAGGAAGAATTAGAAGTTTGTGTGGACTGACCAGTGCGAAGAGAGTTTTGAAGAGCTTAAAAGGAGGTTAACGTCAGCACCAGTGTTAGCTTTGCCAGCTAGCAATGAGGATTTCACAGTTTTCTGTGATGCGTCCCGTGTGGGACTGGGTTGTGTGTTCATGCAGAATGAAAGGGTGATTGCTTATGCTTCTAGACAGCTGAAGAAGCATGAGTTGAATTACCCTACACATGACCTGGAGATGGCAGCAGTAATCTTTGCACTCAAGATGTGGAGGCACTACCTTTACAGGGTTAAATGTGAGATCTTCACAGATCATAAGAGCCTGCAGTACATCTTGAGTCAGAGGGATCTGAATCTGAGGCAGAGAAGATGGGTAGAACTGCTTAGTGACTATGATTGCAAAATACTGTAATACCCGGCTAGACCCCGGTATTGGAATTCCTACGTTCCGGCGGATTTTCCGTTGGAAGTCGGGATTCGAGGATGTCGGAGCTTGCCCTAAGGGTATAAGAAAGGTTTTTAAGCTGTTTTTAAGTGTTTTTATCATGTTTGCATGTTTTGAGTTAAGAAAAGTGAGTTTTGAAATGAAAAAGGCCAAGGGGACAAAAGCCAGGTTCGGCCGCCGAAGGTGAAGTTCGGCCGCCGAAAGTTGCATGGTTTCGCATGCACGTTAGGCCGCCGAAGGAAGAGTCGGTTGGTCACTACAAAAGCCCCTTTGCCCGAGACTTGAGTGATAAACACTCTGTTTTTGGGTCAAAGGTAGGTTCAAGCTCTCCTTGGTGTGATTTTTCATGTTTTCCTCAAATCTTGCATGGTTTAACTTGATTTGAGCTTTGTTTTAGAGATTTGAGCAAAAGGAAGCAAAGTTGAGCACTTGGAGATTTTGATTGCGTTTTCCCCCATCTCCAAGCTTGGATCATCAATCCTCTAGGTCTTCAAGAGGTAAGCATGGATCCTCACCTCCCCTTATGTTTAAAGCAAGGTGTAAGAGTTTTAGAGAGTTTTATGGCATGTTTTGGGGTATAAGCATGAGTTTGAGCATATGTTAATCATATGAGTTAGTATGAGTTTTGTTGTTGTTTTTGGGGTTTGAGCTAGTGTTTAGGCCCCTATGCATGAGAAATGTTATAGATTGGTTGAGAAGTGTTGGTATGCATGTTATGGGTGTTTGATAGGAGTTTGGAGGCTGAGAGCATGAGTTGTGCTCGGATTCTGCCTTTCTGGAGAATCCAGGTTCGGCCGCCGAAGCAAGGTTCGGCCGCCGAACCCCTTGTGGAGGCAGTTTCGGCTGCCAAACCTTGCCCCCGAAAGCTAGGCTTTTGGGTGAGAAAGAGACTTTCGGCCGCCGAAAGAGGGAGTTCGGCCGCCGAAAGTGCATGAGTTTCGTCTCTGGACGAGGCTTTCGGCCGCCGAAGGTGCCGCCGAACATGCATGAGTTTCGTCTCTGGAGAGGGGTTTCGGCCGCCGAAAGTGCCGCCGAAGGTGCTCTGTCCAGCCTTCTTTTGCCCATTTTTCCATGCATGCCTATGATGTTTTAGAGGGGTTTTGGGGAGATATTAAGAGTTATGTTTAAGTAAGTTTGGTCCTCATTTGAGTCCACCTGTGTAGGTACGGACCCGAGAGACCAAGGAGGCCCACAGAGTTAGAGTGACAAAGACTGCTCAGCAGTTGCCAGAGGTGAGTGGAACAGAACTTGATTTTAAAAGTTAAGAACTGTTTTAGCATGATTCATGCATCATTAATGCCATGGTTATATAGGATGCTTTGCATTAGTATTCACCAAGTTGAGGCATTGCATTATTACTTGTATATGTGGATTGGACCGAGGCGATCTCAATAGCCCATAAGTCTGTCATTATTGTATGTCCTGTGTGAGCTCCTTTGGGGCCGGGCATTTACCTTGGATGAGTCCTGTGAGAGCCCTTATAGGGTCGGGCACCATGAGTAGTTAGTGAAAGACCTGTGTGAGCTCCTTTGGGGGCCGGGCACCGACAGAGGGAGTTTTGGGATCATGTCCAATCCGAGATGTGAAATGTTTGTGCAGTGATGCATCATATGATAGCATGTTTTAAATGTGATTTTTATAGATTCTGCTCACTGGGCTTTAGCAGCTCATCCCTCTCCCTAACCCCATTTTTCAGGGCCTCAGAGAAGAGAAAGAGAAAGAGATAGCAAGGGTAAAAGGCATATGTAATAGTATAGAATAGTGGACATGAGAATGATAATGATGTACAGTACAGAGTTTATGTAATGTATAGAAATGATGTAATAGCAAGTTATGTATGGAGTTATAGAATTGTGCTTGGCCCTAGTGTATGTTTATCTCTTTGCACATGATCATTTTATGTTTAGCTAAGCTTGGTGCATGGTAGTTTTTCTATCTCTGTAGTTACTGTATGGTACCATAGTAGGTATCACTCTCTGAGTGCATACAGACAGAGCATGCATAGTCTAAGCTTAGTGTATGAGAAAGAGTTTAAAGTTTTAGAGAAAAGAAAGAGAAAAGTTTCAAGAAAAGAAAGTTAGAAACAAAAAAAAAAAAACAAAAAGAGTAAGTAACAGTTTTAAGCTTAAGTATGATCATGTATGGGATTTATCAGGTACACTGAGTTGACAGTAGGCTTACTACGGGTCCCGGCGGCCTTAAGCCGATCTGGATCCTAGTGCCGGTGATGGTCCGGTAATCGGGCTGTTACAGATTGGTATCAGAGCATAGGGCCTCTAGAGTACGGTGTGCTGAGCTAAGATGCTCAGGGATTCGAGATATCTCACATCGGAAAGAGGTTGTTTTCGAGGGCAAGCACAATAGGAAGATCATGTCCACTAGGATAGGATGTTGAGTCCTGTCTTGATGTGTAATGCCATGATTTTATGCATGTGCATTTAATGATATGCTATGATATGTTATGCTATGAGTTGAGGGTTCATGTGGATCCTATGATGCTAAAGTTCATGTTATGTTTTCAGAAGCTAAGATGAGAGGAACCCGTCGATCAGCTAGATTGACTGGAGCTCCGCCCGAGAATGAGGGTATGGAAGGGCGTCCCCCTGCTTTGCCAAGAGCTATGTCCCAAAGGGCAGGCAGAGAAAGATCATCAAGGGACCCTAGAAGGTCTTTTGATGAAAGCAGGAGGGAGACAGAACAGAGAAGAAGATCGAGTGATACAAGGGAAGAGATGGATATGGATCCAAGAAGGGATGGAGGGTTAGGTGTTGGCACTACAGAGGAGGATGTGGGATCATCACAGGGAGGCGGTCAGGCCTCGGGGTATGGTTATCCACCCCACTATCAGCCCTACCCACAGGGCCCAAGATATTCGATGGGAGGTACATCGGATTATCCTAGTTTTCACCCATATCCCACATATATGCCTTATCCACCGTATTACCCCCCATATCCACCATATCCCATGTATCCACCCTCACCTTTTTACCCCAGTCCAGCATACTCTACACCAGAAAGTTCTGCACCTCCCCCACCACCACCAGTGGTACAACCAGAAGCCCCAGTTATCCAAACACCTCAACCTGGCCCATCTGTGAGGAGCAAGGTAAAGATGACTGATTACCTAAAGTTAGATGCTCCTAAGTACCAATCAGGAGATGATCCGTTTGAGTACATTAAAGCAGTTAAGATGATAGCAGATGAGCTAGGGGCAGATGATACCAGAGCCATTCAGATGGCAGGGTTCACTTTAAAATGTAAGAAGGCGAAGGAATGGTTTGGCGTCTATGTGGACCCTAGGTTGGATAACATGTCTTGGGAGGAGTTTGCTAATGAGTTTGCCGGATGGGCATTCCCAGATAGCTCGAAAGAGCTAAAGATGATAGAGTTTGAGCAGCTTAAGCAGACTGAGGATATGAGTATTGATGAGTTTACTGACAGGTTTCTGGAGTTGCTGCGGTATGCAGGACAGGCCTATGACACGGAACAGAAAAAGGCTAGGAGGTATGCTATGAAACTGCATTCCAGGTATTCCTCTTTGATCCATGCAGCCGAGAGGGAGAGTTTCCACACCGTGGTGGATTTAGCACGGAGGATGGAGGCTAGTGCCATTATACAGGGTACAGTGAAACAGCAGCCGGCACAGTCTTCAGGTTCTAAGACCCCAGGTAGGGGTAAGTCAGATCCCTCTTCACAGGGTGCAGCAACTTCCAGTGGTAAGAAGTGGAGTGGTTCCACGCAGAAGTCGAGGAAGAATAAGTTCTGGAATAAGATTAAAGCAGGTCTGGGATTAGGCAGTGGCATGAGTTCAGGCTCAGAGGTTCCAGTGTGTGGTCGGTGTGGTAAGGCGCACAGAGGAGTTTGTCGTTTGGGGATTACAGGATGTTACAGGTGCGGCCAGGAGGGACACATGGCTCGTGAGTGCCCTCAGGCATCTTTCACGGCACCATCCCAGCAAACAGCTCCAGCTAGCATGCCACAGCCACCAGCTTCAGTTATGACGCAGGGCAGAGGCAGAGGGAGAGGGTCAGCCTCTTCATCTGCAGGTCCCAGAGGTGGAGGTCCGTCAGCTCCGGCACGGATTTTCACGATGACACAGCAGGAGGCAAACACTTCTAACACCGTGGTGTCAGGTAATCTTCTCATTGGGTGTTCTGAGGTGTATGCTTTGTTAGACCCTGGTGCTTCGCATTCCTTTGTTGCTCCCAGAGCCATAGAGAGAGTGGGTTTGATGACGTCTGGGTTAGAGTGTCCCCTATGGGTCAGTGGCCCTAAGTGTGATCCATCGTTGGCAGAGACAGTCTGTCGACATAGTCCAGTGTTTTTAGATGGTAGATGCCTTCCAGCTGACCTTGTGGTTCTAGAGTTGACAGATTTTGACGTCATTCTAGGGATGGATTGGCTATCTGCATATGGTGCTACCTTGGACTGCAGAGACAAGGTAGTTAAGTTCAGAGATGAGGATGGATCTGAGTTTGTCTTCAGAGGAGACAGGAGGGGCATGCCTAGAGGTCTGATATCAGCCCTACAGGCTCGTAGGTTGCTCAAGAGGGGATGTCAGGGGTATCTAGCTCATGTGAGAGAGCTAGACCGTCAGGTTAGGGACCCCAGTTCAGTGCCCGTAGTCAGAGAGTTCCCAGATGTGTTTCCAGATGAGCTTCCAGGACTACCACCTGATAGGGAAATAGAGTTCGAGATAGAGTTAGTGCCTGGTACCAGACCGATCTCTATTCCTCCCTACAGGATGGCACCAGCAGAGCTAAAAGAGTTGAAAGAGCAGCTACAGGAGTTGGTAGATAAGGGTTTCATCCGTCCAAGTACCTCACCCTGGGGTGCTCCAGTGTTGTTTGTCAAGAAAAAGGATGGATCCCTTAGACTTTGTATCGACTACAGGCAGTTGAACAAAGTCACTACCAAGAATAAGTATCCCCTTCCCAGGATCGATGATCTATTCGACCAGCTAGCAGGAGCAGGTTGTTTTTCTAAGATAGATCTGAGATCGGGCTATCATCAGCTGAGAATTAGGGAAGAGGATGTACCTAAGACAGCTTTCAGGACCAGATATGGGCATTATGAGTTCTTAGTGATGCCGTTCGGGTTGACTAACGCCCCTGCAGCATTCATGGATCTCATGAACCGAGTTTTCAGAGAGTACCTGGATCACTTTGTTATTGTCTTCATAGATGATATCTTGGTGTATTCCAGGAATGCAGAGGAGCATGCCCATCATCTGAGGATAGTCCTGCAGACCTTGAGAGAGCATGGGTTATATGCCAAGTTCTCCAAGTGTGAGTTCTGGCTAAGGAGCATTTCATTCTTGGGGCATGTAGTGTCAGATCAAGGTATAGCAGTGGACCCCAAGAAGATAGAAGCTGTAGCCAATTGGCCTAGACCCACCACAGTGACAGAGGTCAAGAGTTTCTTGGGTTTGGCAGGCTACTACAGGAGGTTCGTTCAGGACTTCTCCAAGATAGCGGCTCCTATGACCAGATTAACCAGAAAGAACCAGAGATTCACATGGTCTGACCAATGTGAAGAGAGCTTTGAAGAGTTAAAGAGAAGATTAACTTCAGCACCGGTGTTAGCTCTGCCTACTAGTGATGAAGACTTCACAGTATTCTGTGATGCGTCCCGAGTGGGATTAGGTTGTGTGTTTGTAATACCCGGCTAGCTCAGGCATCGGAATTCTTACCGTCCGGTGGAATTCGAGGATGTCGGAGGTTTCTAGAAGGGTAGAGTGAAGATTTTCTAAAAGATTTTTAAGTATTTTAATGATTTTTAAATAAAAAGGATTGAGTTTTGAAGAGAAAAGACCATGGGGACATTTGCCAGGTTCGGCCCCCGAATGTTAAGTTCGGCCGCCGAAAGTGCCCAATGTTCGGCCCCCGAAGGTTAAGTTCGGCCCCCGAAAGTTGCATGGTTTTGCATGCAGTTTCGGCAGCCGAAACTGGGGTGGTCGGCTAAGTTGTGCATGCTCCTCAGTCCGTGATTTGGCCAGGTGTTCACCTCCAGATCATGACCAGAGATGAGGCCACGTCTCCCTTGACTCATCTGCAAGCTTTTTATCAGCTTATGCAGAGGGTTGGTCATTTGCAAAGGGTTTGAACGTTTTGGAAAAAAAGAGAGAAAAGTGAGGTTTTGGTAAAGTGTGAAGAGGAGTTGCTGAGTTCGGTGTTCAGGTTGTTCCTCTTCTGATTTCAGGAGGTAAGGGAAGTCTTTAAGTTTGTTTTAATGAGTTTTAACAGCTTTTTAAAGAGGTTATGGAAGCAGATGCATGAGTTGCATGCTTAGGTTAGTTTTGATGAGTTTATGGAGAAGTTTGATTATGTGTTATGTTTGTTGTTTTGTTGGAGTTTAAGTTGTTTTAAGCTCCTTTATGCTTGTTAAAGTGTTTATGCATGTTTTAGAGGGGTTAAATGCATGTATTGAGGGCTGAGCAGGTGATGGAGGGACTGGCAGGCGTCCTTGTGCACGAAACTGAGTTATGGATGAACTCAGGTTCGGCCGCCGAAAGTCCAAGTTAGGCCGCCGAACATGCCTGACTTTCGTCTCTGGAGGAGACATTCGGCCGCCGAAGGTGCTGCCGAAGGTGCCCTGTCCAGCCTTCCTTTGCTTGTTTTGCATGCATGTTTTGAGGTGTTTTAGAGGGGTTCTGGGAAGTTGTTTAAGAGTTATTAATAGTATGTTTGGTACCTCATCTGAGTCCTCCATTGTAGGATTGGACCCGAGGAAACGAGGTGTTTAGCAGTCTTCAGAGTTAGAGTTGGTCCAGAGCTAGTTAGCCCAGAGTTAGCCAAGCAGAGGCTACAGGTGAGTGGAACTAACTTAATGTTTTAACTTGAGAAATAACATGTTTCAGCATGATCCATGCATCATAAAATGCCATGTTTTATATTAGGTTGTGTTGCATTAGAATTCACGAATATGCTGCATTGCATAAGATGATATTTGTGTGGATGAACATTGAATGATCCCTAGCCCTTGATATCAGCTGAGATACTATGAGATCAGATGAGATATGGCATGAGATAGCCATACCAGGTTGCCCCTGGATAGTCCAGGTCGCTCCTGGTACTATGAGTTAGACAGCCGGGCTGTCAGATCAGAGAAAAGAGAAGTCCAGGTGATGGCCTAATCGCCCCTGGCACAGTTGGTCATGTTATGCTATGAATTAGTTAAGAGAAGTCCAGGTGTGGCCTAATCGCCCCTGGCACAGTCGGACATACTATTATGTATGTAGAGGGCTATGGTGACAAGTTCATCCTTGAGATGATATGTTTGTGATGTGATGCATTCCATGAGAGCATATAATGTATGAATTGTTGTACTGTTCCTCCTCACTGGGCTCTAGAGCTCATCCCACTCCCTTAACCCCAGTTTTGCAGGTTCTGAGATTAGCTGTGAGAAGTCAAAGTCAGCAAGAGTAAAGAGGAAGGAGATGCATGAATGTATGTTTGTAATAGAATAGTGGACATGATGTAATTAAAAGATTAATTGTAATGTATGGATATGTACTGTCAAATACTGGATAGACTAGTGCTTTCCCTAGTGTTATTGCTATAGTGTGATGTATGATCTATCCCTTTGTACATGAATCCTGTTTTACGTTTCTTGATGAGAAATGTGTGAGTAGGCTTAATGTATGGCTTTGATGAGATACCAGTGGAATGTGTTATAGATGAAAAGGGTTTCAATCCCTTGAACCACAGCAGGTGGTAGTCCCTGGTATAGGCCCTGAGGGTCATTTCAGATTGACATATCTGAGTAGCAGTTGTTAAGCCTACAGAGTTTTACAGGATTGTTGAGTCGTTTTGTATCATGTATGGGATTTATCAGGTACACAGAGAGTATAGTTGGCTAACTACGGGTCCCGGCGGCCTTAAGCCGATCTGGATCCTAGTGCCAGTGATGGTTCGGACCGTTACTGAGGGGTACCGGTTTCCGGGTCGTTACAGATTGGTATCAGAGCATAGGGCCTCAAGAGTACGGTGTGTTGAGCAACTTTGTTCAAGGATTAGAGATATCCCACATCGGAAAGAGGTGTTGTCTGGTATAGGAAGGGAAGCACAATAGGTAAAATCATGTCCACTAGGATAAGATGTGTAGTCTTATTTTGCATGCTGATGTGAAATGCCATGATGAGATGCATGTGCATTATTGATATGTTAGCTATATGTGTTGAGGATTCATGTGTTCTCACATGGATCATTTGATGTTTTGTGTGATGTTGTGCTTTTCAGAAACAGGATGAGAGGAACTCGTCGATCTGCTCGATTGACAGGAGCTCCGTTGGAGGATGAGGATATGGATGCTCATCTCCCTGTTCTGCAAAGGGCAATGTCAGATAGTTTAAGCAGAGAAGGTACATCAAGGGACCCTAGAAGGTCTAGTGATGAGAGTAGAAGGGGAGTTGTCCAGAGTGCTATGTCAGGATTTATGCGAGAAATAGAGGAGGATGAGCAGAGTAGAGAGGGTAGCTTTGGCATGAGCAGGTTAGGAGGAGATATGGGTGAGTCTCACGGAGGCACTCAGGCCTCGAGATTTGTTCCACCTCAGTATCCACCCTACCAGTGGGGGGCAGAGTACCCGATGAGAGGTACATCAGAGTTTCCTAGTTATCACCCATATCCCACCTTTATGCCCTATCCTCCTTTTTACCCTCCACATCCCCAGTATACCATGTTTCCACCCTTCTTTGGTTATCCAAGTTTAGTAAACCCTACCTCAGAGAATGTTACACCTCCTCCACCACCAGTAGAACCAGTAGCCCCAATTGTCCAATTATCTAAGCCTAGTTCACCTGGAGGAAGTGAGGTAAAGATGATAGATTATTTGAGGTTAGATGGCCCTAAGTTTGAGACTGGTGATGACCCTGTTGAGTATCTTAGAATGGTTAAGCTGATAACCGATGAGTTGGGAGTCAGTGAGAGTAGAGCCATTCAGATGGCAGGGGTCACATTGAAATGTGAAAAAGCGAGGGAATGGTTTACCCAGTATGTGAACCCGAGGGTAGGAAGCTTATCCTGGGAGCAGTTTACAACAGAGTTTGCCGAAGGGACTTTTCTAGATATCGCAAGGCAGAGGTTCCATGATATAGTAGCTATGGCACAGAAGAGAGAAGCTAGTGCCAAACTTGTAGGGACAAGTGATGTGAATCTCTCCCCTCTGCACGAGGCTGGTATAGAAAGGAAGAAGGGAGGTAGAGGCCTCAGACGATCAAAGAAGAACAAGTTCTGGAAGCAGATCAAGTCTGGTCTGGGAATAGGTGAGGGATTGAGCTCTGGTTTGAACAACTCCAAATGTCCGAGGTGCGGTAGGATGCACAAGGGAGTCTGTTTAGTGGGGACAACAGCATGTTTCAGGTGTGGACAGGAGGGACACATAGCACGTGAGTGTTCCACTGTGACATTGATAACACAGTCCCAGCAGACAGCCTCAAACAGAGTGACGCAACCAGGAGCTCTAGCTATGACTTTGGGCAGAGGCAGAGGGAGCGAAATCACTCCTTCTTTCACAAGTTCCCCAGATGAAGGTCCATCAGTACCAGCACGGATCTTCGCTTTGACACAGCAAGAGGCCTACACATCAGACATGGCGGTGACAGGTACTTTTCACTTCCATATGTTTTGATGTGTCTGTTATTAAAGACTCTGATGTTTCGCTTTCCTTAGTGCTTTGAGAGCTATAGAGAGTAGGGGTTTGATAACTTCTGGGATTAAAATGTCCTCTTTGAGTCAATAGACAAGTGTGATCCATCAGTGGCAGAGTCAGTCTGCCATTAGAGTTTAATGCGAATTTTGAGTAGGTGCCTTCCAGCTGACCTAGTGGTTCTAGAGTGACTGTTTGATGTCATTCTAGGGGTGGATGGGCTAGCTACTCATAGTATTGTTTTCGATAGGCAGAGTAGTCATGCTTAGAGATCAGGATGGATCACAGGTAGTTTGTTGAGGGGACAATATAGAGAGGCCTGGAATTCGATATCAACCCTATAGGCTCTTAAGCTGTTCAGGAGAGGTTTCTTGCTTGTGTCAGAGAGCATAGCAGTTAAATAGATTAGGAGGGGAATTAATTTTAGTGCCCGCAGTTAAAGAAAAGTTTTGGATTTTGACCCAGACAAGTCATCAGGTTTACTACCTGCTAAGAGAGTTCAATGAGAGATAGAAATGGTGTTTATACCCATCATTTCTAGTCTTCTCTGTAGGATGGTACCAGTAGCATAAGTGAGATGGTAAAAGCCAGATGACTAGTAGTTAGTGGTTAGTGAGCTAGGAAAGATGCTCGAGGGTGTTGCTATGAGATGCTATGGCCTTAGCTTTTATCCAGGTATAGGGAGAGTGATCTCTCATCTCCGAGTGCAGCCCTCAAGGAAAAGAAATAAGGCAGAGAATAGAGTACGAAATAGAAGAGTACGAAAAGAATAAAAGGGTAAGTGAAAGTGAGCAGACGAAGGAAAAGAGAAGAATAAGTAAACTAGAATAGAACAGAGAAAGAAAAGAGTAAGATTAAGAGTAAGTTCAGGAGGAGATTTCAGTTTAGTCTGGGATTAGGTGGTAATTGAGGCAGAGGAAAGGGTTAGCTTTTCCATTAGTAAATTCCCGAGGGAAGTTCCGTTAGCTTTAGCTCGGATCTTCACCCTGACTCAGTCGGAAGCTATCACATTGAACACAGTGACATCAAGTATGTTCACTTGTGGATGTTCGGATGTATATGCTGTTTGTTTTGAACCCGCATGTTTTTACTTCCTTGTGGCTTAGTGAGCTGTTACTAGAGTGGGTTTGATGACTTCTAGGCTTAGAGTGTTTTCTCTGGGTTAATGGACCCGGGTACGATCCATCTGAAGCAGAGTCAGTTAATCAGATCAGTTTAGAGTTGTAGTGAGTAGAAGTTATCCAGCTGACCTTATGGTTCTAGAGTTGACTATTTGATGTCATTCTAGGGCGGATTGGCTACTTACTCATTGTACTACCTGTGTCCGTAGAGACAAGGTAGGAGAGTTCAGAGGCTAGGATGGATCAGAAATAGTCCTTGGAAGGGACAGAGTATAGGTGCCTAGAGGTTTGGTGTCAGCCCAGCAGGCTCATAGGTACACAGGAAAGGTTATCAGAGGGTTCTAGCTCGTGTGAGTGAGTTTAGTAGTCAGATCGGGGAATTAGCCTCAATACCCGTAGATAGTAAGTTCTAAATGGTTTCCCAGATGAGCTGTCAGGTTTACCATCTGTTAGGGAGTCAGAGTATGGAATAGAAGTGGTGTCTGGACGCGGAACCATTTCTTTCCTTCTACCCTACAGGATGGCACCTACAGAGAAAGAGAGAGAGCATGATCAGAGTATGATAGGAAAGCTTGGTAGAGAAAGGTTACATTCGACTTAGTACCTCACCCTGGAATGTTCCAGTGTCGGTGTGAGAAACGAAGGATGAAACTTTGAGATTTTGTAACGACTGTGAGCAGTTAAACAAAATCACTACCAAGGACAGGTGTTCCCACACAGGATTGATGCTCTGTGGAGACTACGAGGAGGAGCTGTGTATCCTCCATGATAGATCTTAGAGTTGGGAACTAGTTGTTGAGAGTTAGAAAGAGAGTTAAAGAAAACAAAAACCAGTATAGAAAAGAAGAAGAAAGGCGGGCAAGGATCAGAGTGCTCAGCAAAAGTGTAGAATAGTTCAGAAAAAATAGAGAAGCATGCCCATTATCTACTAAATGGTGTAGCTTCTAAGAGAACACGGCATAGAGGCCAAGTGCGGTAATATAAGTTCAGTTTCGGGGCATGTCCGTATGATTATGAGGTGTCATAAGACGTTTTTGTTTTAAAGTCAGTAGAGCATTGAAACTATAGGCAAGGCATCTAGTTTTTCCTTAGAGGTATGGCTCCTCTGACTGGGTTGAGTAAAGCGAAGTAACGGTTAGTGTAACCAGACTAGTGTGACTAAAGATGAGAAGAGTCAAAGAAAGAGAAAAGTCAGTAATCAGATGAAAGAACCAAGTCAGTTGGGTACTGGAAACAGTGAGACGCAATCAGTGTAGAGTATAGACACAGATTCAGCAGTTAAGCGTCAGCAGAGTCAGGAATTGTAGCACCCAGGAGTTTGACTCAAGTAATATCTGTGTCTCTTCGCAGAGGAAAGTGTTAGACTTTCCTTAATTGTTCTTTTTGCATATGTGTTTGTTGTGTGAACATTCGAGGACGAATGTTCTTAAAGGGGGGAAGAATGTAATACCCGGCTAGCTCAGGCATCGGAATTCTTACCGTCCGGTGGAATTCGAGGATGTCGGAGGTTTCTAGAAGGGTAGAGTGAAGATTTTCTAAAAGATTTTTAAGTATTTTAATGATTTTTAAATAAAAAGGATTGAGTTTTGAAGAGAAAAGACCATGGGGACATTTGCCAGGTTCGGCCCCCGAATGTTAAGTTCGGCCGCCGAAAGTGCCCAATGTTCGGCCCCCGAAGGTTAAGTTCGGCCCCCGAAAGTTGCATGGTTTTGCATGCAGTTTCGGCAGCCGAAACTGGGGTGGTCGGCTAAGTTGTGCATGCTCCTCAGTCCGTGATTTGGCCAGGTGTTCACCTCCAGATCATGACCAGAGATGAGGCCACGTCTCCCTTGACTCATCTGCAAGCTTTTTATCAGCTTATGCAGAGGGTTGGTCATTTGCAAAGGGTTTGAACGTTTTGGAAAAAAAGAGAGAAAAGTGAGGTTTTGGTAAAGTGTGAAGAGGAGTTGCTGAGTTCGGTGTTCAGGTTGTTCCTCTTCTGATTTCAGGAGGTAAGGGAAGTCTTTAAGTTTGTTTTAATGAGTTTTAACAGCTTTTTAAAGAGGTTATGGAAGCAGATGCATGAGTTGCATGCTTAGGTTAGTTTTGATGAGTTTATGGAGAAGTTTGATTATGTGTTATGTTTGTTGTTTTGTTGGAGTTTAAGTTGTTTTAAGCTCCTTTATGCTTGTTAAAGTGTTTATGCATGTTTTAGAGGGGTTAAATGCATGTATTGAGGGCTGAGCAGGTGATGGAGGGACTGGCAGGCGTCCTTGTGCACGAAACTGAGTTATGGATGAACTCAGGTTCGGCCGCCGAAAGTCCAAGTTAGGCCGCCGAACATGCCTGACTTTCGTCTCTGGAGGAGACATTCGGCCGCCGAAGGTGCTGCCGAAGGTGCCCTGTCCAGCCTTCCTTTGCTTGTTTTGCATGCATGTTTTGAGGTGTTTTAGAGGGGTTCTGGGAAGTTGTTTAAGAGTTATTAATAGTATGTTTGGTACCTCATCTGAGTCCTCCATTGTAGGATTGGACCCGAGGAAACGAGGTGTTTAGCAGTCTTCAGAGTTAGAGTTGGTCCAGAGCTAGTTAGCCCAGAGTTAGCCAAGCAGAGGCTACAGGTGAGTGGAACTAACTTAATGTTTTAACTTGAGAAATAACATGTTTCAGCATGATCCATGCATCATAAAATGCCATGTTTTATATTAGGTTGTGTTGCATTAGAATTCACGAATATGCTGCATTGCATAAGATGATATTTGTGTGGATGAACATTGAATGATCCCTAGCCCTTGATATCAGCTGAGATACTATGAGATCAGATGAGATATGGCATGAGATAGCCATACCAGGTCGCCCCTGGATAGTCCAGGTCGCTCCTGGTACTATGAGTTAGACAGCCGGGCTGTCAGATCAGAGAAAAGAGAAGTCCAGGTGATGGCCTAATCGCCCCTGGCACAGTTGGTCATGTTATGCTATGAATTAGTTAAGAGAAGTCCAGGTGTGGCCTAATCGCCCCTGGCACAGTCGGACATACTATTATGTATGTAGAGGGCTATGGTGACAAGTTCATCCTTGAGATGATATGTTTGTGATGTGATGCATTCCATGAGAGCATATAATGTATGAATTGTTGTACTGTTCCTCCTCACTGGGCTCTAGAGCTCATCCCACTCCCTTAACCCCAGTTTTGCAGGTTCTGAGATTAGCTGTGAGAAGTCAAAGTCAGCAAGAGTAAAGAGGAAGGAGATGCATGAATGTATGTTTGTAATAGAATAGTGGACATGATGTAATTAAAAGATTAATTGTAATGTATGGATATGTACTGTCAAATACTGGATAGACTAGTGCTTTCCCTAGTGTTATTGCTATAGTGTGATGTATGATCTATCCCTTTGTACATGAATCCTGTTTTACGTTTCTTGATGAGAAATGTGTGAGTAGGCTTAATGTATGGCTTTGATGAGATACCAGTGGAATGTGTTATAGATGAAAAGGGTTTCAATCCCTTGAACCACAGCAGGTGGTAGTCCCTGGTATAGGCCCTGAGGGTCATTTCAGATTGACATATCTGAGTAGCAGTTGTTAAGCCTACAGAGTTTTACAGGATTGTTGAGTCGTTTTGTATCATGTATGGGATTTATCAGGTACACAGAGAGTATAGTTGGCTAACTACGGGTCCCGGCGGCCTTAAGCCGATCTGGATCCTAGTGCCAGTGATGGTTCGGACCGTTACTGAGGGGTACCGGTTTCCGGGTCGTTACAGATTGGTATCAGAGCATAGGGCCTCAAGAGTACGGTGTGTTGAGCAACTTTGTTCAAGGATTAGAGATATCCCACATCGGAAAGAGGTGTTGTCTGGTATAGGAAGGGAAGCACAATAGGTAAAATCATGTCCACTAGGATAAGATGTGTAGTCTTATTTTGCATGCTGATGTGAAATGCCATGATGAGATGCATGTGCATTATTGATATGTTAGCTATATGTGTTGAGGATTCATGTGTTCTCACATGGATCATTTGATGTTTTGTGTGATGTTGTGCTTTTCAGAAACAGGATGAGAGGAACTCGTCGATCTGCTCGATTGACAGGAGCTCCGTTGGAGGATGAGGATATGGATGCTCATCTCCCTGTTCTGCAAAGGGCAATGTCAGATAGTTTAAGCAGAGAAGGTACATCAAGGGACCCTAGAAGGTCTAGTGATGAGAGTAGAAGGGGAGTTGTCCAGAGTGCTATGTCAGGATTTATGCGAGAAATAGAGGAGGATGAGCAGAGTAGAGAGGGTAGCTTTGGCATGAGCAGGTTAGGAGGAGATATGGGTGAGTCTCACGGAGGCACTCAGGCCTCGAGATTTGTTCCACCTCAGTATCCACCCTACCAGTGGGGGGCAGAGTACCCGATGAGAGGTACATCAGAGTTTCCTAGTTATCACCCATATCCCACCTTTATGCCCTATCCTCCTTTTTACCCTCCACATCCCCAGTATACCATGTTTCCACCCTTCTTTGGTTATCCAAGTTTAGTAAACCCTACCTCAGAGAATGTTACACCTCCTCCACCACCAGTAGAACCAGTAGCCCCAATTGTCCAATTATCTAAGCCTAGTTCACCTGGAGGAAGTGAGGTAAAGATGATAGATTATTTGAGGTTAGATGGCCCTAAGTTTGAGACTGGTGATGACCCTGTTGAGTATCTTAGAATGGTTAAGCTGATAACCGATGAGTTGGGAGTCAGTGAGAGTAGAGCCATTCAGATGGCAGGGGTCACATTGAAATGTGAAAAAGCGAGGGAATGGTTTACCCAGTATGTGAACCCGAGGGTAGGAAGCTTATCCTGGGAGCAGTTTACAACAGAGTTTGCCGAAGGGACTTTTCTAGATATCGCAAGGCAGAGGTTCCATGATATAGTAGCTATGGCACAGAAGAGAGAAGCTAGTGCCAAACTTGTAGGGACAAGTGATGTGAATCTCTCCCCTCTGCACGAGGCTGGTATAGAAAGGAAGAAGGGAGGTAGAGGCCTCAGACGATCAAAGAAGAACAAGTTCTGGAAGCAGATCAAGTCTGGTCTGGGAATAGGTGAGGGATTGAGCTCTGGTTTGAACAACTCCAAATGTCCGAGGTGCGGTAGGATGCACAAGGGAGTCTGTTTAGTGGGGACAACAGCATGTTTCAGGTGTGGACAGGAGGGACACATAGCACGTGAGTGTTCCACTGTGACATTGATAACACAGTCCCAGCAGACAGCCTCAAACAGAGTGACGCAACCAGGAGCTCTAGCTATGACTTTGGGCAGAGGCAGAGGGAGCGAAATCACTCCTTCTTTCACAAGTTCCCCAGATGAAGGTCCATCAGTACCAGCACGGATCTTCGCTTTGACACAGCAAGAGGCCTACACATCAGACATGGCGGTGACAGGTACTTTTCACTTCCATATGTTTTGATGTGTCTGTTATTAAAGACTCTGATGTTTCGCTTTCCTTAGTGCTTTGAGAGCTATAGAGAGTAGGGGTTTGATAACTTCTGGGATTAAAATGTCCTCTTTGAGTCAATAGACAAGTGTGATCCATCAGTGGCAGAGTCAGTCTGCCATTAGAGTTTAATGCGAATTTTGAGTAGGTGCCTTCCAGCTGACCTAGTGGTTCTAGAGTGACTGTTTGATGTCATTCTAGGGGTGGATGGGCTAGCTACTCATAGTATTGTTTTCGATAGGCAGAGTAGTCATGCTTAGAGATCAGGATGGATCACAGGTAGTTTGTTGAGGGGACAATATAGAGAGGCCTGGAATTCGATATCAACCCTATAGGCTCTTAAGCTGTTCAGGAGAGGTTTCTTGCTTGTGTCAGAGAGCATAGCAGTTAAATAGATTAGGAGGGGAATTAATTTTAGTGCCCGCAGTTAAAGAAAAGTTTTGGATTTTGACCCAGACAAGTCATCAGGTTTACTACCTGCTAAGAGAGTTCAATGAGAGATAGAAATGGTGTTTATACCCATCATTTCTAGTCTTCTCTGTAGGATGGTACCAGTAGCATAAGTGAGATGGTAAAAGCCAGATGACTAGTAGTTAGTGGTTAGTGAGCTAGGAAAGATGCTCGAGGGTGTTGCTATGAGATGCTATGGCCTTAGCTTTTATCCAGGTATAGGGAGAGTGATCTCTCATCTCCGAGTGCAGCCCTCAAGGAAAAGAAATAAGGCAGAGAATAGAGTACGAAATAGAAGAGTACGAAAAGAATAAAAGGGTAAGTGAAAGTGAGCAGACGAAGGAAAAGAGAAGAATAAGTAAACTAGAATAGAACAGAGAAAGAAAAGAGTAAGATTAAGAGTAAGTTCAGGAGGAGATTTCAGTTTAGTCTGGGATTAGGTGGTAATTGAGGCAGAGGAAAGGGTTAGCTTTTCCATTAGTAAATTCCCGAGGGAAGTTCCGTTAGCTTTAGCTCGGATCTTCACCCTGACTCAGTCGGAAGCTATCACATTGAACACAGTGACATCAAGTATGTTCACTTGTGGATGTTCGGATGTATATGCTGTTTGTTTTGAACCCGCATGTTTTTACTTCCTTGTGGCTTAGTGAGCTGTTACTAGAGTGGGTTTGATGACTTCTAGGCTTAGAGTGTTTTCTCTGGGTTAATGGACCCGGGTACGATCCATCTGAAGCAGAGTCAGTTAATCAGATCAGTTTAGAGTTGTAGTGAGTAGAAGTTATCCAGCTGACCTTATGGTTCTAGAGTTGACTATTTGATGTCATTCTAGGGCGGATTGGCTACTTACTCATTGTACTACCTGTGTCCGTAGAGACAAGGTAGGAGAGTTCAGAGGCTAGGATGGATCAGAAATAGTCCTTGGAAGGGACAGAGTATAGGTGCCTAGAGGTTTGGTGTCAGCCCAGCAGGCTCATAGGTACACAGGAAAGGTTATCAGAGGGTTCTAGCTCGTGTGAGTGAGTTTAGTAGTCAGATCGGGGATTAGCCTCAATACCCGTAGATAGTAAGTTCTAAATGGTTTCCCAGATGAGCTGTCAGGTTTACCATCTGTTAGGGAGTCAGAGTATGGAATAGAAGTGGTGTCTGGACGCGAACCATTTCTTTCCTTCTACCCTACAGGATGGCACCTACAGAGAAAGAGAGAGAGCATGATCAGAGTATGTTTTGTCCTTAGAGAACAAGGTAGGAGAGTTCAGAGGCTAGGATGGATCAGAAATAGTCCTTGGAAGGGACAGAGTATAGGTGCCTAGAGGTTTGGTGTCAGCCCAGCAGGCTCATAGGTACACAGGAAAGGTTATCAGAGGTTCTAGCTCGTGTGAGTGAGTTTAGTAGTCAGATCGGGGAATTAGCCTCAATACCCGTAGTAGTAAGTTCTAAATGGTTCCCAGATGAGCTGTCAGGTTTACCATCTGTTAGGGAGTCAGAGTATGGAATGAGTGGTGTCTGGACGCGGAACCATTTTCTTCTTCTACCCTACAGGATGGCACCTACAGAGAAAGAGAGAGAGCATGATCAGAGTATGATAGGAGCTTGGTAGAGAAAGGTACATTCGACTTAGTACCTCACCCTGGAATGTTCCAGTGTCGGTGTGAGAAACGAAGGATGAAACTTTGAGATTTTGTAACGACTGTGAGCAGTTAAACAAAATCACTACCAAGGACAGGTGTTCCCACACAGGATGATGCTCTGGGAGACTACGGGAGGAGCTGTGTATCCTCCATGATAGATCTTAGAGTTGGGAACTAGTTGTTGAGAGTTAGAAAGGAGTTAAAGAAACAAAAAACCAGTATAGAAAAGAAGAAGAAAGGCGGGCAAGGATCAGAGGCTCAGCAAAAGGTAGAATAGTTCAGAAAAAATAGAGAAGCATGCCCATTATTACTAAAGTGTGTAGCTTCTAAGAGAACACGGCATAGAGGCCAAGTGCGGTAATATAAGTTCAGTTCGGGGCATGTGTAGATTATGAGGGGTCATAAGACGTTTTTGTTTAAAGTCAGTAGAGCATTGAAACTATAGGCAAGGCATCTAGTTTTTCCTTAGAGGTATGGCTCCTCTGACTGGGTTGAGTAAAGCGAAGTAACGGTTAGTGTAACCAGACTAGTGTGACTAAAGATGAGAAGAGTCAAGAAAGAGAAAAGTCAGTAATCAGATGAAAGAACCAAGTCAGTTGGGTACTGGAAACAGTGAGACGCAATCAGTGTAGAGTATAGACACAGATTCAGCAGTAAGCGCAGCAGAGTCAGGAATTGTAGCACCCAGGAGTTTGACTCCAGTAATATCTGTGTCTCTTCGCAGAGGAAAGTGTTAGACTTTCCTTAATTGTTCTTTTTGCATATTGTTTGTTGTGTGAACATCGAGGACGAATGTTCTTAAAGGGGGGAAGAATGTAATACCCGGCTAGCTAGGCATCGGAATTCTTACCGTCCGGTGGAATTCGAGAGATGTCGGAGGTTTCAGAAGGGTAGAGTGAAGATTTTCTAAAAGATTTTTAAGTATTTTAATGATTTTTAAATAAAAAGGATTGAGTTTGAAGAGAAAAGACCATGGGGACATTTGCAGGTTCGGCCCCCGAATGTTAAGTTCGGCCGCCGAAAGTGCCCAATGTTCGGCCCCGAAGGTTAAGTTCGGCCCCCGAAAGTTGCATGGTTTTGCAGCAGTTTCGGCAGCCGAAAAGGGGTGGTCGGCTAAGTTGTGCATGCTCCTCAGTCCGTGATTTGGCCAGGTGTTCACCTCCAGATCATGACCAGAGATGAGGCCACGTCTCCTTGACTCATCGCAAGCTTTTTATCAGCTTATGCAGAGGGTTGGTCATTTGCAAAGGGTTTGAACGTTTTGGGAAAAAAGAGAGAAAAGTGAGGTTTTGGTAAAGTGTGAAGAGGAGTGTGCTGAGTTCGGTGTTCAGGTTGTTCCTCTTCTGATTCAGGAGGTAAGGGAAGTCTTTAAGTTTGTTTTAATGAGTTTTAACAGCTTTTAAAGAGGTTATGGAAGCAGATGCATGAGTTGCATGCTTAGGTTAGTTTTGATGAGTTTATGGAGAAGTTGATTGTGTTATGGTTGTGTTTGTTGGAGTTTAAGTTGTTTAATCCTTTATGCTTGTTAGTAAAGTGTTTATGCAGTTTTAGAGAGGGTTAAATGCATGTATTGAGGGTGAGCAGGTGATGGAGGGATGGCAGGCGTCCTTGTGCACGAAACTGAGTTATGGATGAACTCAGGTTCGGCCGCCGAAA
Source organism: Manihot esculenta (assembly GCF_001659605.2). Lineage (NCBI taxonomy): Eukaryota > Viridiplantae > Streptophyta > Magnoliopsida > Malpighiales > Euphorbiaceae > Manihot > Manihot esculenta. The sequence continues at coordinate 8,703,185 of NC_035164.2, read as the reverse complement.
GTCCAAGTTAGGCCGCCGAACATGCCTGACTTTCGTCTCTGAGGAGACATTCGGCCGCCGAAGGTGCTGCCGAAGGTGCCCTGTCCAGCCTTCCTTTGCTTGTTTTGCATGCATGTTTTGAGGTGTTTTAGAGGGGTTCTGGAAGTTGTTTAAGAGTTATTAATAGTATGTTTGGTACCTCATCTGAGTCCTCCATTGTAGGATTGGACCCGAGGAAACGAGGTGTTTAGCAGTCTTCAGAGTTAGAGTTGGTCCAGAGCTAGTTAGCCCAGAGTTAGCCAAGCAGAGGCTACAGGTGAGTGGAACTAACTTAATGTTTTAACTTGAGAAATAACATGTTTCAGCATGATCCATGCATCATAAAATGCCATGTTTTATATTAGGTTGTGTTGCATTAGAATTCACGAATATGCTGCATTGCATAAGATGATATTTGTGTGGATGAACATTGAATGATCCCTAGCCCTTGATATCAGCTGAGATACTATGAGATCAGATGAGATATGGCATGAGATAGCCATACCAGGTCGCCCCTGGATAGTCCAGGTCGCTCCTGGTACTATGAGTTAGACAGCCGGGCTGTCAGATCAGAGAAAAGAGAAGTCCAGGTGATGGCCTAATCGCCCCTGCACAGTTGGTCATGTTATGCTATGAATTAGTTAAGAGAAGTCCAGGTGTGGCCTAATCGCCCCTGGCACAGTCGGACATACTATTATGTATGTAGAGGGCTATGGTGACAAGTTCATCCTTGAGATGATATGTTTGTGATGTGATGCATTCCATGAGAGCATATAATGTATGAATTGTTGTACTGTTCCTCCTCACTGGGCTCTAGAGCTCATCCCACTCCCTTAACCCCAGTTTTGCAGGTTCTGAGATTAGCTGTGAGAAGTCAAAGTCAGCAAGAGTAAAGAGGAAGGAGATGCATGAATGTATGTTTGTAATAGAATAGTGGACATGATGTAATTAAAAGATTAATTGTAATGTATGGATATGTACTGTCAAATACTGGATAGACTAGTGCTTTCCCTAGTGTTATGCTATAGTGTGATGTATGATTATCCCTTTGTACATGAATCCTGTTTTAAGTTTCTTGATGAGAAATGTGTGAGTAGGCTTAATGTATGGCTTTGATGAGATACCAGTGGAATGTGTTATAGATGAAAAGGATTTCAATCCCTTGAACACAGCAGGTGGTAGTCCCTGGTAGGCCCTGAGGGTCATTTCAGATTGACATATCTGAGTAGCAGTTGTTAAGCCTACAGAGTTTTACAGGATTGTTGAGTCGTTTTGTATCATGTATGGGATTTATTAAGGTACACAGAGAGTATAGTTGGCTAACTACGGGTCCCGGCGGCCTTAAGCCGATTGGATCTAGTGCCAGTGTGGTTGGACCGTTATGAGGGTAGGTCGGTTCCGGGTCGTACGAGATTGTATCAGAGATGGTAACCCCTCAAGAGTACGTGTGTGTTGAGCAACTTTGTTCAAGGATTAGAGATATCCCACATCGGAAAGAGGTGTTGTCTGGTATAGGAAGGGAAGCACAATAGGTAAAATCATGTCCACTAGGATAAGATGTGTAGTCTTATTTTGCATGCTGATGTGAAATGCCATGATGAGAATGCATGTGCATATTGATATGTTAGCTATATGTGTTTGAGGATTCATGTGTCTCACATGGATCATTTGATGTTTTGTGTGATGTTGTGCTTTTCAGAAACAGGATAGAGAGGAACTCGTCGATCTGCTCGATTGACAGGAGCTCCGTTGGAGGATGAGGAATGGATGCTCATCTCCCTGTTCTGCAAAGGGCAATGTCAGATAGTTTAAGCAGAGAAGGTACATCAAGGGACCTAGAAGGCTAGTGATGAGAGTAGAAGGGAGTTTGTCCAGAGTGCTATGTCAGGATTTATGCGAGAAATAGAGGGGATGAGCAGAGAGAGAGGGTAGCTTTGGCATGAGCAGGTTAGGAGGAGATATGGGTGAGTCTCACGGAGGCACTCAGGCCTCGAGATTTGTTCACCTCAGTATCCACCCTACCAGGGGGGCAGAGTAACCCGATGAGAGGTACATCAGAGTTCCTAGTTATCACCATATCCCCCTTTATGCCCTATCCTCTTTTTTACCCTCCACATCCCAGTATACCATGTTTCACCCTCTTTGGTATCCAAGTTTAGTAAACCCTACCTCAGAGAATGTTACAACCTCCTCCACCACCAGTAGAACCAGTAGCCCCAATGTTCCAATTATCTAAGCCTAGTTCACCTGGAGGAAGTGAGGTAAGATGATAGATAGGAGGAGATATGGGTGAGTCTCACGGAGGCACTCAGGCCTCGAGATTTGTTCCACCTCAGTATCCACCCTACCAGTGGGGGGCAGAGTACCCGATGAGAGGTACATCAGAGTTTCCTAGTTATCACCCATATCCCACCTTTATGCCCTATCCTCCTTTTTACCCTCCACATCCCCAGTATACCATGTTTCCACCCTTCTTTGGTTATCCAAGTTTAGTAAACCCTACCTCAGAGAATGTTACAACCTCCTCCACCACCAGTAGAACCAGTAGCCCCAATTGTCCAATTATCTAAGCCTAGTTCACCTGGAGGAAGTGAGGTAAAGATGATAGATTATTTGAGGTTAGATGGCCCTAAGTTTGAGACTGGTGATGACCCTGTTGAGTATCTTAGAATGGTTAAGCTGATAACCGATGAGTTGGGAGTCAGTGAGAGTAGAGCCATTCAGATGGCAGGGGTCACATTGAAATGTGAAAAAGCGAGGGAATGGTTTACCCAGTATGTGAACCCGAGGGTAGGAAGCTTATCCTGGGAGCAGTTTACAACAGAGTTTGCCGAAGGGACTTTTCTAGATATCGCAAGGCAGAGGTTCCATGATATAGTAGCTATGGCACAGAAGAGAGAAGCTAGTGCCAAACTTGTAGGGACAAGTGATGTGAATCTCTCCCCTCTGCACGAGGCTGGTATAGAAAGGAAGAAGGGAGGTAGAGGCCTCAGACGATCAAAGAAGAACAAGTTCTGGAAGCAGATCAAGTCTGGTCTGGGAATAGGTGAGGGATTGAGCTCTGGTTTGAACAACTCCAAATGTCCGAGGTGCGGTAGGATGCACAAGGGAGTCTGTTTAGTGGGGACAACAGCATGTTTCAGGTGTGGACAGGAGGGACACATAGCACGTGAGTGTTCCACTGTGACATTGATAACACAGTCCCAGCAGACAGCCTCAAACAGAGTGACGCAACCAGGAGCTCTAGCTATGACTTTGGGCAGAGGCAGAGGGAGCGAAATCACTCCTTCTTTCACAAGTTCCCCAGATGAAGGTCCATCAGTACCAGCACGGATCTTCGCTTTGACACAGCAAGAGGCCTACACATCAGACATGGCGGTGACAGGTACTTTTCACTTCCATATGTTTTGATGTGTCTGTTATTAAAGACTCTGATGTTTCGCTTTCCTTAGTGCTTTGAGAGCTATAGAGAGTAGGGGTTTGATAACTTCTGGGATTAAAATGTCCTCTTTGAGTCAATAGACAAGTGTGATCCATCAGTGGCAGAGTCAGTCTGCCATTAGAGTTTAATGCGAATTTTGAGTAGGTGCCTTCCAGCTGACCTAGTGGTTCTAGAGTGACTGTTTGATGTCATTCTAGGGGTGGATGGGCTAGCTACTCATAGTATTGTTTTCGATAGGCAGAGTAGTCATGCTTAGAGATCAGGATGGATCACAGGTAGTTTGTTGAGGGGACAATATAGAGAGGCCTGGAATTCGATATCAACCCTATAGGCTCTTAAGCTGTTCAGGAGAGGTTTCTTGCTTGTGTCAGAGAGCATAGCAGTTAAATAGATTAGGAGGGGAATTAATTTTAGTGCCCGCAGTTAAAGAAAAGTTTTGGATTTTGACCCAGACAAGTCATCAGGTTTACTACCTGCTAAGAGAGTTCAATGAGAGATAGAAATGGTGTTTATACCCATCATTTCTAGTCTTCTCTGTAGGATGGTACCAGTAGCATAAGTGAGATGGTAAAAGCCAGATGACTAGTAGTTAGTGGTTAGTGAGCTAGGAAAGATGCTCGAGGGTGTTGCTATGAGATGCTATGGCCTTAGCTTTTATCCAGGTATAGGGAGAGTGATCTCTCATCTCCGAGTGCAGCCCTCAAGGAAAAGAAATAAGGCAGAGAATAGAGTACGAAATAGAAGAGTACGAAAAGAATAAAAGGGTAAGTGAAAGTGAGCAGACGAAGGAAAAGAGAAGAATAAGTAAACTAGAATAGAACAGAGAAAGAAAAGAGTAAGATTAAGAGTAAGTTCAGGAGGAGATTTCAGTTTAGTCTGGGATTAGGTGGTAATTGAGGCAGAGGAAAGGGTTAGCTTTTCCATTAGTAAATTCCCGAGGGAAGTTCCGTTAGCTTTAGCTCGGATCTTCACCCTGACTCAGTCGGAAGCTATCACATTGAACACAGTGACATCAAGTATGTTCACTTGTGGATGTTCGGATGTATATGCTGTTTGTTTTGAACCCGCATGTTTTTACTTCCTTGTGGCTTAGTGAGCTGTTACTAGAGTGGGTTTGATGACTTCTAGGCTTAGAGTGTTTTCTCTGGGTTAATGGACCCGGGTACGATCCATCTGAAGCAGAGTCAGTTAATCAGATCAGTTTAGAGTTGTAGTGAGTAGAAGTTATCCAGCTGACCTTATGGTTCTAGAGTTGACTATTTGATGTCATTCTAGGGCGGATTGGCTACTTACTCATTGTACTACCTGTGTCCGTAGAGACAAGGTAGGAGAGTTCAGAGGCTAGGATGGATCAGAAATAGTCCTTGGAAGGGACAGAGTATAGGTGCCTAGAGGTTTGGTGTCAGCCCAGCAGGCTCATAGGTACACAGGAAAGGTTATCAGAGGGTTCTAGCTCGTGTGAGTGAGTTTAGTAGTCAGATCGGGGAATTAGCCTCAATACCCGTAGATAGTAAGTTCTAAATGGTTTCCCAGATGAGCTGTCAGGTTTACCATCTGTTAGGGAGTCAGAGTATGGAATAGAAGTGGTGTCTGGACGCGGAACCATTTCTTTCCTTCTACCCTACAGGATGGCACCTACAGAGAAAGAGAGAGAGCATGATCAGAGTATGATAGGAAAGCTTGGTAGAGAAAGGTTACATTCGACTTAGTACCTCACCCTGGAATGTTCCAGTGTCGGTGTGAGAAACGAAGGATGAAACTTTGAGATTTTGTAACGACTGTGAGCAGTTAAACAAAATCACTACCAAGGACAGGTGTTCCCACACAGGATTGATGCTCTGTGGAGACTACGAGGAGGAGCTGTGTATCCTCCATGATAGATCTTAGAGTTGGGAACTAGTTGTTGAGAGTTAGAAAGAGAGTTAAAGAAAACAAAAACCAGTATAGAAAAGAAGAAGAAAGGCGGGCAAGGATCAGAGTGCTCAGCAAAAGTGTAGAATAGTTCAGAAAAAATAGAGAAGCATGCCCATTATCTACTAAATGGTGTAGCTTCTAAGAGAACACGGCATAGAGGCCAAGTGCGGTAATATAAGTTCAGTTTCGGGGCATGTCCGTATGATTATGAGGTGTCATAAGACGTTTTTGTTTTAAAGTCAGTAGAGCATTGAAACTATAGGCAAGGCATCTAGTTTTTCCTTAGAGGTATGGCTCCTCTGACTGGGTTGAGTAAAGCGAAGTAACGGTTAGTGTAACCAGACTAGTGTGACTAAAGATGAGAAGAGTCAAAGAAAGAGAAAAGTCAGTAATCAGATGAAAGAACCAAGTCAGTTGGGTACTGGAAACAGTGAGACGCAATCAGTGTAGAGTATAGACACAGATTCAGCAGTTAAGCGTCAGCAGAGTCAGGAATTGTAGCACCCAGGAGTTTGACTCCAGTAATATCTGTGTCTCTTCGCAGAGGAAAGTGTTAGACTTTCCTTAATTGTTCTTTTTGCATATGTGTTTGTTGTGTGAACATTCGAGGACGAATGTTCTTAAAGGGGGGAAGAATGTAATACCCGGCTAGCTCAGGCATCGGAATTCTTACCGTCCGGTGGAATTCGAGGATGTCGGAGGTTTCTAGAAGGGTAGAGTGAAGATTTTCTAAAAGATTTTTAAGTATTTTAATGATTTTTAAATAAAAAGGATTGAGTTTTGAAGAGAAAAGACCATGGGGACATTTGCCAGGTTCGGCCCCCGAATGTTAAGTTCGGCCGCCGAAAGTGCCCAATGTTCGGCCCCCGAAGGTTAAGTTCGGCCCCCGAAAGTTGCATGGTTTTGCATGCAGTTTCGGCAGCCGAAACTGGGGTGGTCGGCTAAGTTGTGCATGCTCCTCAGTCCGTGATTTGGCCAGGTGTTCACCTCCAGATCATGACCAGAGATGAGGCCACGTCTCCCTTGACTCATCTGCAAGCTTTTTATCAGCTTATGCAGAGGGTTGGTCATTTGCAAAGGGTTTGAACGTTTTGGAAAAAAAGAGAGAAAAGTGAGGTTTTGGTAAAGTGTGAAGAGGAGTTGCTGAGTTCGGTGTTCAGGTTGTTCCTCTTCTGATTTCAGGAGGTAAGGGAAGTCTTTAAGTTTGTTTTAATGAGTTTTAACAGCTTTTTAAAGAGGTTATGGAAGCAGATGCATGAGTTGCATGCTTAGGTTAGTTTTGATGAGTTTATGGAGAAGTTTGATTATGTGTTATGTTTGTTGTTTTGTTGGAGTTTAAGTTGTTTTAAGCTCCTTTATGCTTGTTAAAGTGTTTATGCATGTTTTAGAGGGGTTAAATGCATGTATTGAGGGCTGAGCAGGTGATGGAGGGACTGGCAGGCGTCCTTGTGCACGAAACTGAGTTATGGATGAACTCAGGTTCGGCCGCCGAAAGTCCAAGTTAGGCCGCCGAACATGCCTGACTTTCGTCTCTGGAGGAGACATTCGGCCGCCGAAGGTGCTGCCGAAGGTGCCCTGTCCAGCCTTCCTTTGCTTGTTTTGCATGCATGTTTTGAGGTGTTTTAGAGGGGTTCTGGGAAGTTGTTTAAGAGTTATTAATAGTATGTTTGGTACCTCATCTGAGTCCTCCATTGTAGGATTGGACCCGAGGAAACGAGGTGTTTAGCAGTCTTCAGAGTTAGAGTTGGTCCAGAGCTAGTTAGCCCAGAGTTAGCCAAGCAGAGGCTACAGGTGAGTGGAACTAACTTAATGTTTTAACTTGAGAAATAACATGTTTCAGCATGATCCATGCATCATAAAATGCCATGTTTTATATTAGGTTGTGTTGCATTAGAATTCACGAATATGCTGCATTGCATAAGATGATATTTGTGTGGATGAACATTGAATGATCCCTAGCCCTTGATATCAGCTGAGATACTATGAGATCAGATGAGATATGGCATGAGATAGCCATACCAGGTTGCCCCTGGATAGTCCAGGTCGCTCCTGGTACTATGAGTTAGACAGCCGGGCTGTCAGATCAGAGAAAAGAGAAGTCCAGGTGATGGCCTAATCGCCCCTGGCACAGTTGGTCATGTTATGCTATGAATTAGTTAAGAGAAGTCCAGGTGTGGCCTAATCGCCCCTGGCACAGTCGGACATACTATTATGTATGTAGAGGGCTATGGTGACAAGTTCATCCTTGAGATGATATGTTTGTGATGTGATGCATTCCATGAGAGCATATAATGTATGAATTGTTGTACTGTTCCTCCTCACTGGGCTCTAGAGCTCATCCCACTCCCTTAACCCCAGTTTTGCAGGTTCTGAGATTAGCTGTGAGAAGTCAAAGTCAGCAAGAGTAAAGAGGAAGGAGATGCATGAATGTATGTTTGTAATAGAATAGTGGACATGATGTAATTAAAAGATTAATTGTAATGTATGGATATGTACTGTCAAATACTGGATAGACTAGTGCTTTCCCTAGTGTTATTGCTATAGTGTGATGTATGATCTATCCCTTTGTACATGAATCCTGTTTTACGTTTCTTGATGAGAAATGTGTGAGTAGGCTTAATGTATGGCTTTGATGAGATACCAGTGGAATGTGTTATAGATGAAAAGGATTTCAATCCCTTGAACCACAGCAGGTGGTAGTCCCTGGTATAGGCCCTGAGGGTCATTTCAGATTGACATATCTGAGTAGCAGTTGTTAAGCCTACAGAGTTTTACAGGATTGTTGAGTCGTTTTGTATCATGTATGGGATTTATCAGGTACACAGAGAGTATAGTTGGCTAACTACGGGTCCCGGCGGCCTTAAGCCGATCTGGATCCTAGTGCCAGTGATGGTTCGGACCGTTACTGAGGGGTACCGGTTTCCGGGTCGTTACAGTGTTAATGCAGAATGACAGAGTAATAGCTTATGCTTCTAGACAGCTGAAGAAGCACGAGCTGAACTATCCAACACACGATCTTGAGATGGCAGCTGTTATCTTTGCACTCAAGATGTGGAGGCATTACCTCTATGGGGTGAAATGTGAGATCTTTACAGATCATAAGAGCCTACAGCACATCCTGAGTCAGAGAGAGTTAAATTTGAGGCAGAGACGGTGGGTGGAATTGCTTAGTGATTATGATTGCAGAATCTAGTATCATCCGGGAAAGGCAAATGTTGTAGCCGATGCCTTAAGCCGGAAATCACTAGGCAGTTTATCTCACATTATAGCAGAGAGGAGGCCGGTGGTGAAGGACTTCTACAGATTAGTTGAGGAAGGGCTACAGTTAGAGTTAACTGGTACCGGTGCTTTGATTGCACAGATGAAAGTTACACCCGTGTTTCTGGAGCAGGTGGCTCAGAAACAACATGAGGATCCAGTATTGGTCAAGATTGCCAGGACTGTTCAGTCAGGCAAGAGCGAAGAGTTCAGATTCGATGACCAAGGGATTCTCCGCTACGGGCATAGACTATGTGTACCAGACGATATCAGTTTGAAAGGAGACATTATGAGGGAAGCTCATAATGCGAGATATAGCATTCACCCTGGAGCCACCAAGATGTATCAAGATCTGAAGAGAGTGTACTGGTGGCCAGCAATGAAGCGAGAAGTGGCACAGTTTGTGTCAGCCTGCGAGATATGTCAAAGGGTGAAACTAGAGCACCAGAAGCCGGCTGGAATGCTTAACCCACTGCCGATTCCAGAATGGAAATGGGAGAACATAGCCATGGATTTTGTAGTGGGGTTACCGGCGACGTCCAACAGACTAGACTCCATATGGGTGGTTGTGGATAGACTGACTAAATCTGCTCACTTCATTCCTGTCAGGAGTGGCTACTCTGTGGACAAGCTAGCGCAGGTATATGTTGAGGAAGTTGTGAGGTTACATGGGGCTCCTGTTTCTATAGTGTCTGACAGAGGAACCCAGTTTACCTCCAGGTTTTGGCGAAGTCTGCAAGAGGCTATGGGCACAAGATTAGACTTCAGCACGGCTTTCCATCCACAGACTGACGGACAGTCAGAGAGGACCATCCAGACCATAGAAGATATGCTTCGAATGTGTGTGCTAGATTTTGGCGGATCTTGGAGGCAGCATCTACCCTTAGTGGAGTTTGCCTACAACAATAGTCATCATGCTAGCATAGGGATGGCCCCATATGAAGCTCTGTATGGGAGGAAGTGCAGGTCACCAGTTTGTTGGGAAGAGGTTGGAGAAAGGTCCCTAGCAGGGCCTGAGTTAGTAGAGATCACGAACAGGGTGGTGCCCATCATCAGAGAGAGGCTCAAGACTGCTGTTAGTCGGCAGAAGAGCTATGCAGACGTTCGCAGAAAGCACATAGAGTTTGAGGAGGGGGATCTGGTCTTACTGAAGGTGTCTCCAATGAAAGGGGTGGTTCGTTTTGGGAGGAAAGGTAAGCTGGCTCCGCGGTACATTGGACCTTTTGAGATTTTGCAGAAGGTCGGAAATGTGTCGTATAAGCTTGATTTGCCTATGTCTATGGAAAGGATCCATCCAGTCTTCCATGTTTCGATGCTAAGGAAGTTTGTGTCAGATCCGAGTAAGGTTCTCAGCGAACCAGATGTGGAGATCCTAGGTGATCTCACGTATGAAGAACAACCAGTGCGGATCATTGACACCCAGATCAGAAAGCTAAGGAACAAGGAGATTCCGATGGTGAAAGTCCTCTGGAACCACCATAACATCGAAGAGTGCACCTGGGAGACACGGGAGTCTATGCTCCAACAGTACCCCCATCTCTTTTGAGGTTAGTGTTAGCTTCTTTTGTTCTTTATGTGCTTTATGTTATGTTTTTACTCTGTTTTGAGTTAGAGAGGAACATTCGGGGACGAATGTTCTTAAGGGGGGGAGAATGTAATACCCGGCTAGACCCCGGTATTGGAATTCCTACGTTCCGGCGGATTTTCCGTTGGAAGTCGGGATTCGAGGATGTCGGAGATTGCCCTAAGGGTATAAGAAAGGTTTTTAAGCTGTTTTTAAGTGTTTTTATCATGTTTGCATGTTTTGAGTTAAGAAAAGTGAGTTTTGAAATGAAAAAGGCCAAGGGGACAAAAGCCAGGTTCGGCCGCCGAAGGTGAAGTTCGGCCGCCGAAAGTTGCATGGTTTCGCATGCACGTTAGGCCGCCGAAGGAAGAGTCGGTTGGTCACTACAAAAGCCCCTTTGCCCGAGACTTGAGTGATAAACACTCTGTTTTTGGGTCAAAGGTAGGTTCAAGCTCTCCTTGGTGTGATTTTTCATGTTTTCCTCAAATCTTGCATGGTTTAACTTGATTTGAGCTTTGTTTTAGAGATTTGAGCAAAAGGAAGCAAAGTTGAGCACTTGGAGATTTTGATTGCGTTTTCCCCCATCTCCAAGCTTGGATCATCAATCCTCTAGGTCTTCAAGAGGTAAGCATGGATCCTCACCTCCCCTTATGTTTAAAGCAAGGTGTAAGAGTTTTAGAGAGTTTTATGGCATGTTTTGGGGTATAAGCATGAGTTTGAGCATATGTTAATCATATGAGTTAGTATGAGTTTTGTTGTTGTTTTTGGGGTTTGAGCTAGTGTTTAGGCCCCTATGCATGAGAAATGTTATAGATTGGTTGAGAAGTGTTGGTATGCATGTTATGGGTGTTTGATAGGAGTTTGGAGGCTGAGAGCATGAGTTGTGCTCGGATTCTGCCTTTCTGGAGAATCCAGGTTCGGCCGCCGAAGCAAGGTTCGGCCGCCGAACCCCTTGTGGAGGCAGTTTCGGCTGCCAAACCTTGCCCCCGAAAGCTAGGCTTTTGGGTGAGAAAGAGACTTTCGGCCGCCGAAAGAGGGAGTTCGGCCGCCGAAAGTGCATGAGTTTCGTCTCTGGACGAGGCTTTCGGCCGCCGAAGGTGCCGCCGAACATGCATGAGTTTCGTCTCTGGAGAGGGGTTTCGGCCGCCGAAAGTGCCGCCGAAGGTGCTCTGTCCAGCCTTCTTTTGCCCATTTTTCCATGCATGCCTATGATGTTTTAGAGGGGTTTTGGGGAGATATTAAGAGTTATGTTTAAGTAAGTTTGGTCCTCATTTGAGTCCACCTGTGTAGGTACGGACCCGAGAGACCAAGGAGGCCCACAGAGTTAGAGTGACAAAGACTGCTCAGCAGTTGCCAGAGGTGAGTGGAACAGAACTTGATTTTAAAAGTTAAGAACTGTTTTAGCATGATTCATGCATCATTAATGCCATGGTTATATAGGATGCTTTGCATTAGTATTCACCAAGTTGAGGCATTGCATTATTACTTGTATATGTGGATTGGACCGAGGCGATCTCAATAGCCCATAAGTCTGTCATTATTGTATGTCCTGTGTGAGCTCCTTTGGGGCCGGGCATTTACCTTGGATGAGTCCTGTGAGAGCCCTTATAGGGTCGGGCACCATGAGTAGTTAGTGAAAGACCTGTGTGAGCTCCTTTGGGGGCCGGGCACCGACAGAGGGAGTTTTGGGATCATGTCCAATCCGAGATGTGAAATGTTTGTGCAGTGATGCATCATATGATAGCATGTTTTAAATGTGATTTTTATAGATTCTGCTCACTGGGCTTTAGCAGCTCATCCCTCTCCCTAACCCCATTTTTCAGGGCCTCAGAGAAGAGAAAGAGAAAGAGATAGCAAGGGTAAAAGGCATATGTAATAGTATAGAATAGTGGACATGAGAATGATAATGATGTACAGTACAGAGTTTATGTAATGTATAGAAATGATGTAATAGCAAGTTATGTATGGAGTTATAGAATTGTGCTTGGCCCTAGTGTATGTTTATCTCTTTGCACATGATCATTTTATGTTTAGCTAAGCTTGGTGCATGGTAGTTTTTCTATCTCTGTAGTTACTGTATGGTACCATAGTAGGTATCACTCTCTGAGTGCATACAGACAGAGCATGCATAGTCTAAGCTTAGTGTATGAGAAAGAGTTTAAAGTTTTAGAGAAAAGAAAGAGAAAAGTTTCAAGAAAAGAAAGTTAGAAACAAAAAAAAAAAAACAAAAAGAGTAAGTAACAGTTTTAAGCTTAAGTATGATCATGTATGGGATTTATCAGGTACACTGAGTTGACAGTAGGCTTACTACGGGTCCCGGCGGCCTTAAGCCGATCTGGATCCTAGTGCCGGTGATGGTCCGGTAATCGGGCTGTTACAAATACAGTACCATCCGGGTAAGGCGAATGTTGTGGCAGACGCTTTAAGCCGAAAATCACTTGGCAGTTTGTTCCATATTTCAGCAGAGAGGAGGCCAGTAGTAAGGGAGTTCTTCGAGCTCATGAATGAAGGTCTACAGTTGGAGTTGTCTGGTACAGGTGCTTTGGTAGCCCAGATGAGAGTGGCACCCGTGTTTCTGGAGCAGGTAGCTCAGAAACAGCATGAGGACCCAGAGTTAGAGAAGATTGCCAGGACTGTTCAGTCAGGCAAAGATAGTGAGTTCAGATTCGACAGCAAGGGGATCCTCCGCTATGGGAGCAGACTATGTGTACCAGATGACATAGGGCTAAAAGGAGACATTATGAGAGAGGCTCATAATGCGAGATACAGCGTTCACCCCGGAGCCACCAAGATGTATCAAGATCTGAAGAAGGTTTATTGGTGGCCAGCTATGAAGAAAGAAGTGGCACAGTTTGTGGCAGCCTGCGAAGTGTGTCAAAGGGTGAAGCTGGAACATCAGAAGCCGGCTGGAATGCTTAACCCGCTACCTATTCCAGAGTGGAAATGGGAGAATATAGCTATGGACTTCGTAGTGGGGTTACCGGCGACGTCCAACAGATTGGACTCCATATGGGTGATTGTGGACAGACTCACCAAATCTGCTCACTTCATCCCTGTCAAGAGTGGCTATTTTGTGGACAAGTTGGCACAGGTGTATGTTGATGAGATCGTCAGGCTGCATGGGGTTCCTGTTTCTATAGTGTCCGATAGAGGACCCCAGTTCACCTCCAGGTTTTGGCGGAGTCTGCAGAATGCCATGGGTACCAGGTTGGATTTTAGCACTGCTTTCCATCCACAGACGGACGGACAGTCAGAGAGGACCATCCAGAGAATAGAGGATATGCTCAGAATGTGTGTGTTGGATTTTGGCGGTTCTTGGAGGCAGCATCTACCCTTGGTGGAGTTTGCCTACAATAACAGCCATCATGCTAGCATCGGGATGGCTCCATATGAAGCTTTGTATGGGAGGAAGTGCAGATCACCTGTTTGCTGGGAAGAGGTTGGAGAAAAGGCTTTGGCAGGGCCTGAGCTAGTAGAGATCACCAGCAGGGTGGTACCCATAATCAGAGAAAGGATCAAGACTGCTGCAAGCAGACATAAAAGTTATGCAGATATCCGCAGAAGACAAGTAGAGTTTCAGGAGGGGGATCTGGTATTGCTCAAGGTGTCTCCTATGAAAGGAGTGGTTCGCTTTGGGAAGAAAGGTAAACTAGCTCCACGGTACATCGGACCCTTTGAAGTCTGGCAGAAGATTGGGAATGTATCGTACAAGCTGGACTTGCCTGCTTCGATGGAGAGAATCCATCCGGTTTTCCATGTTTCTATGTTGAGGAAATTTGTGTCAGATCCGGGCAAGGTTCTTAGTGAGCCTGATGTGGAGATCCAAGAGGATCTCACCTATGTTGAACAGCCAGTACGGATCATAGACACCCAGATCAGAAAGCTAAGGAACAAGGAAATCCCGATGGTGAAAGTCCTTTGGAACCACCACAATATAGAAGAATGCACCTGGGAGACACGGGAGTCCATGCTCCAGCAATACCCTTATCTTTTCTAAGGTTAGTTTTATGTGTTTTATGTGTGTGATGTGTTGTATGCTTTACATGTGCTAGTTGAGGAACATTCGGGGACGAATGTTCTTAAGGAGGGGAGAATGTAATACCCGGCTAGACTCCGGTATCGGAATTCCTACCGTCCGGTGGAATCTCGGATGTCGAAGACCTCTAGAGGGGTAAAACCATGTTTTCATAAAATGTTTTAATGTGTTTTATGGTTTTAAGCAAGATGGAAATGAGTTTTTGCAAGAAAACAACCTTGGAGGAAAACCCAGGTTCGGCCGCTGAACCTCAAGTTCGGCCGCCGAACATGCATGCACTTCGGGAGTGCTTTAGGCCCCCGAAAGCATTAAGTGAGGAAAGTCCAGGTTCGGCAACCGAACCTCAAGTTCGGCCGCCGAACATGGCATGCATGTGGAGGCACGTTCGGCCCCCGAACGTGGCCTGGCCAGCCACCTATAAAGGGGTCCCTTAGCCGAAAACGGGCGAGCTTTTCTCCCATTTTCAGCCCCTAGGAGCTTGTATGCTTGTGTTGGTGTGTTGTAGAATAGATTTAGGCATGGTTGAAGGTTTTGGGAGGCAAATATGCATGAGGAGCCGAGTTTCTGCCCTTCTGGCAGAAACCAGGTTCGGCAGCCGAAGGACTTTCGGCCGCCAAACCTGCCTGGGAGGCAAGCCTTTCGGCTGCCGAAGCCTGCCCCCGAAAGAGGATTTTCGCCTCTGTCTGGGAGTTTTGGCCGCCGAAAGTGCCGCCGAACATGCATGAGTTTCGTCTTTGTCTGCGAGTTTCGGCCGCCGAAGGTGCCGCCGAACCTGCCTGACTTTCGGCTCTGGAGGGACTTTCGGCCGCTGACCCTGCCGCCGAAAGTGCACTGTCTAGCCTTCCTTTGCATGTTTTTCTATGATTGTTTCATGATGTTTTAGGGGGTTTTTGGGGAGTAGTTTAGAGTTATGTTCATGTATGTTTGGTCCCTCATTTGAGTCTACCTGTGTAGGTTCGGACCCGAGGAACCGAGGACCCCAGCAGTGAGTCAGCTGCTCCAGTGTCTGGTCAGAGCTATCTAGAAGTGAGTGGAATAACTCATTACGTTTTAAAGCAAATGATGGACATTTTAGCATGATTCATGCATCATTAATGCCATGAGATATACTAGGTTGTTTGCATTAGAATTCACGAATATGTTGCATTGTATACTTTATTGTTGTTGATGTGGATGAACATTGGATGATCCATAGCCCTCGATCTATGATGTGACGATGTGATATGTACGGTACGGAATGTAAGACCAGTGGGACCCATTCTACATTCGCTGGCACTATGTAAGAGAAAGACTAGGACCCATTCTACGTTCTGGCACATTGGAATGTTATGTTATGCTATGTAAGAGAAAGACCAGGACCCATTCTATGTTCTGGCACTATTGGATATGTAGAGGGCTATTGGTGACAAGTCCATCCTTGATGTGTTTAGCTGTGATGTGATGCATTCCATGTTATCATATGTTTTAAATGTTTTATTATTCTGCTCCCTGGGCTCTAGTAGCTCACCCCTCTCCCTAATCCCCCAGGTTTGCAGGTATAGGGTAGACCAGGAGGTCAACAAGAGTAATGAAGTCATGTGTATGTAATAGATAGAGTGTGGACATGATAAATTGTAAAATGATGTAAAGTTATGAATAGTAATGTATGTAATGATATTGAGGATTAGATTGTGCTTGACCCAATGTGTAAGGTATCCCCTTTTTATACATGATCTTAGATGTTTTGTGATGTTCATGTAAACCAACTCAACGTATGTTACATCGCCCATTGGGGCATTGGTGAGATCCCACAGAGGGGTCAATGCTTATGATTATGTCTATGTTCAGTGCATGCGCAGGTTGAGTTTGGTGTATGAGAGAATGTATGAAAGAAAAGTTTTAATTTTTATGTATACTCTTGATCATGTATGGGATTAAACAGGTTTACAGGTTGTATGTCAGGCTTGCTACGGGTCCCGGCGGCCTTAAGCCGACCTGGATCCTAGTGCCGGTAGCGGTCCGATTTTCAGGTCATTACAGAAAAGGGGGAGAAAACTAGCCCGTTTCGGCCATGGAGCTCTTATATAGGGGCTGGCAGACCACGTTTCGGCAACCTAAAGTGCCTCCAAAACTCATGCAAGTTCGGCGGTCGAACATGAGGTTCGGCGGCCGAACCTTTGAAACTTTCGGAAGCCTAACTTGCCCCCCCTAAACCATCCCACGTTCGGCGGCTGAACTTGAGGTTCGGCGGCCGAACCTGGAAATGTCTCCTTGGTCTTTTTCATTTAAAACTCAATTTCATTTTTGCTTAAAACCATAAAATACATTAAAACATTTATGAAAACATGCTTTTACCCTTCTAGAGGTTTTCGACATCCGAGATCCCACCGGGCGGTAGGAATTCCGATACCGGAGTCTAGCCGGGTATTACACTTCAAAACTTCGTTCTTTGCTCGAAAATCTTCAAAACCAAGTTAAAAACTCATAAAAATCATGAGAGACTTGAAGGAAGGACTCAAGATCGACAAGGGAGGGCGGAGACTCACCTTGGCCGGAAATGGGGAGAGGAGAACTCGCCCATTTCGGACAGGGGACCCCTTTATAGGTGGCTGGCCAGACCATTTTCGGGGGCCTAACGTGCCTCCGCATGCATCCCATGTTCGGCGGCCGAACCTGGGCTCTTCCTTCATGCTCTTTCTTTTCTTTTCTTTAAAACTTTAACTCAAAATTAACCATCAAAAACATGAAAAATATTTTGTAAAAACATATTTTACCCTACTAGAGAGTTCCGACATCCGAAGTTCCACCGCAAAGCATGAATTCCGATGCCGGAGTCTAGCCGAGTATTACATTCTCCCCCCTTAAGAACATTCGTCCCCAAATGTTCACCAAAAAAAAATATGCATAGCTTAAAACATCAAGAAACACAAAAACCTATAACACATACCTTAGAAGAGATGAGGGTATTGCTGGAGCATGGACTCCCGTGTCTCCCAGGTACACTCCTCGATGTTGTGGTGATTCCAAAGGACTTTCACCATCGGGATTTCCTTATTCCTCAGCTTTCTAATCTGCGTGTCTAAGATCCGCACTGACTGCTCAACATAGGTGAGATCTCCTTGGATCTCTACATCAGGCTCACTAAGAACCTTGCCCGAATCTGGCACGAACTTCCTTAACATGGAAACATGGAAAATCGGATGGATTCTCTCCATAGAAGCAGGCAAGTCCAACTTGTACGATACATTCCCAATCTTCTGCAAGATCTCAAAGGGTCCGATGTATCGTGGAGCTAGCTTACCTTTCTTCCCAAATCGAATCACCCCTTTCATAGGAGACACCTTGAGCAACACCAAATCTCCCTCTTGGAACTCTACTTGCCTCCTGCGGACATTTGCATAGCTTTTCTTCTGACTTACAGCAGTTTTGATCCTCTCTCTAATAATGGGCACCACCCTGCTGGTGATCTCTACTAACTCAGGCCCTGCCAAGGCCCTCTCTCCAACTTCTTCCCAGCAAACAGGTGACCTGCACTTCCTTCCATACAAAACTTCATATGGAGCCATCCCTATGCTAGCATGATAGCTGTTATTGTAGGCAAACTCCACCAAGGGTAGATGCTGCCTCCAAGAACCGTCAAAATCTAGCACACACATTCTGAGCATATCTTCAATTGTCTGGATGGTCCTTTCCGACTACCCATCAGTCTGAGGATGGAAAGCAGTGCTAAAATCCAACCTGGTACCCATAGCATTCTGCAGACTCCGCCAAAACCTGGAGGTGAACTGGGGTCCTCTATCAGATACTATTGAAACAGGAGTCCCATGCAACCTGACCACTTCATCAACAAATACCTGCGCCAATTTATCCACAGAGTAGCCACTCCTAACAGGGATGAAGTGAGCAGATTTGGTCAGTCTGTCCATGATCACCCATATGGAGTCTAATCTGTTGGATGTTGCCGATAACCCCACCACAAAGTCCATAGCGATATTCTCCCATTTCCACTCTGGAATCGGCAGTGGGTTAAGCATTCCAGCCGGCTTCTGATGTTCCAGCTTCACCCTTTGACATACCTCACAGGCGGACACGAACTGTGCCACCTCCCTTTTCATAGCTGGCCACCAATAAACTCTCTTCAGATCTTGGTACATTTTGGTGGCTCCAGGGTGAATGCTGTATCTAGCATTATGAGCTTCCCTCATAATGTCTCCCTTTAGATTTATGTCATCTGGTACACATAATCTGTTCCCATAGCGGAGGATCCCTTTGTCATCAAATCTGAACTCGTCATTCTTGCCTGTCTATACTGCTCTTGCTATCTTCACCAACTCTGGGTCCTCATGCTGTTTCTGAGCCACCTGCTCTAGAAACATGGGTGTCACCCTCATTTGAGCTATCAAAGCCCCTATACCAAACAACTCCAACTGCAGTCCCTCATTAATAAGCTTATAGAACTCTCTCACTACCGGTCTTCTCTCTGCTGTGATATGGGATAAACTGCCAAGTGACTTTCGGCTTAGGGCATCTGCCACAACATTTGCCTTACCCGGAAGATACTGAATTTTGCAATCATAGTCGCTAAGCAGTTCCACCCATCTTTTTTGCCTCAGGTTCAACTCTCTCTGACTCAAGATGTACTGCAGGCTTTTATGATCTATGAAGATCTCACATTTAACCCCATATAGGTAATGCCTCCACATCTTAAGTGCAAAGATTACTGTTGCCATCTCTAGGTCATGTGTAGGATAATTCAACTCATGCTTCTTCAACTGCCTAGAAGCATAAGCAATTACCCTATCATTCTGCATTAACATACAACCCAGTCCCACACGGGATGTATCACAGAAAACTGTGAAGTCTTCATTACTGGTTGGCAGAGCTAACACCGGTGCCGACGTCAACCTCTTCTTTAGCTCCTCAAAGCTCTCTTCACACTGATCAGACCATACAAACTTATGATTCTTCTTGGTTAATCTGGTCATAGGAGCGGCAATTTTGGCAAAGTGTTGTACGAACCTCCTGTAGTAACCTGCCAAACCCAGAAAGCTTTTGATCTCTGTTACTGTAGTGGGTCTAGGCCAGTTAGCCATAGCTTCTACCTTCTTGGGGTCCGCTTCAATTCCCTGTTCTGACACAACATGCCCCAAGAATGAGATACTCCTCAACCAGAATTCATATTTGGAGAACTTGGCATACAAGCCATGCTCTCTCAAGGTCTGCAAAACTGTCCTCAAATGATGGGCATGCTCCTCTGCGTTTCTGGAATACACTAAGATATCATCGATGAAGACAATAACAAAGTGGTCCAGATACTGACTGAAAACCCTGTTCATGAGGTCCATGAATACTGTAGGGGCATTGGATAGCCCGAACAGCATCACAAGGAACTCATAGTGCCCATATCTGGTCCTGAACGCTGTCTTCAGCACGTCCTCTTCTCTTATTCTCAACTGATGGTACCCAGATCTCAGATCTATCTTGGAGAAACAACCTGCTCCTGCCAGCTAGTCAAATAGATCATCGATCCTGGGCAACGGATACTTATTCTTAGTACTGACTTTGTTCAACTGCCTGTAGTCAATACAAAGTCTGAGGGATCCATCCTTCTTTCTCACAAACAACACTGGAGCACCCCAAGGTGAGGTACTCGGTCGGATGAAACCCTTGTCTACCAACTCTTGCAACTGCTCCTTCAACTCCTTCAACTCTGCTGGTGCCATCCTGTAGGGAGGGATAGAGATTGGTCTGGTTCCAGGCATCAATTCTATTTCAAACTCTATCTCCCTAACAGGTGGTAGTCCTGGAAGCTCATCTGGAAAGACATCTAGAAATTCTCTGACAATGGGCATTGAGGCGGGCTCCCTAACCTGACTATTAAGCTCTCTCACCTGAGCCAAAGACCCCTGACATCCCCTCCTGAGCAACCTACGAGCCTGTAGGGCTGATATCAGACCTCTAGGCGTACCCCTCTTGTCTCTTCTGAAGACGACCTCTGACCACCCATCCTGACCTCTGAACCTGACTATCTTGTCTCTACAGTCCAGAGTAGCACCATGGATAGATAGCCAATCCATCCCTAGAATGACGTCAAAATCTGTCAAGTCTAGAACCACTAGGTCGGCTGGAAGGCATCTATCCTCTACAAACACTGGACTAAACCGGCAGACTGACTCTGCCATTGATGGATCACACTTGGGTCCACTGACCCAAAGGGGACACTCCAACCCAGAGACCATCAAACCCAACCTCTCTACTGCTCTCAGGGCAACAAAAGAATGAGATGCACTAGGGTCCATTAAAGTATACACATCTGAACAACCAATGATGAGATTACCTGACACCATGGTGTTGGATGTGTTCGCCTCCTGCTGTGTCATAGTGAAGATCCTAGCTGGAGCTATGGGACCTTCACCCCGGGAACCTGAAGAAGAGGCTGCCCCTCTCCCTCTGCCTCTGCTACTACCCTGAGTCACGGCTGGAGCTACTGGCTGTGCTACACTACCTGAAGCTGTCTGCTGGGACTGTGCCATAAAAGGTGCCCTAGGACACTCCTGTGCCATGTGTCCCTCCTGCCCACATCTGAAATAGGCTGTCGTCCCATACCGACAGACTCCTTTGTGTGGCTTATCGCACTTCATACAAACAGGATTGCCTGAGCCAGAGCTTGAGCCACCTCCCATTCCCAGACCAGACTTTATCTTGTTCCAGAACTTGCTCTTCTTAGACTTGGACCTGTCCATCTTTACACTGCTCGGAGTCTTGGAACCTGAAGGCTGTGCCACTGACTATTTAACTCTCCCTTCGATTATTGCACTGGCCTCCATCTTCCGGGCCATGTCCACTATAGCATGGAAACTCTCCCTCTCTGTTGATTGAATCAAAGAGGAATACTTGGAGTGAAGCTTCATGATGTACCTCCTAGACTTCTTCAGATCTGTGTCAAAAGCTTGCCCTGCAAACGGCAACAGCTCCAGGAATCTATCAGTGTATTCATCTACACTCATCTCCTCCGTCTGCCTTAGCTGCTCGAACTCAATCATCTTCAGCTCCCTGGAGCTATCAGGGAAAGCCCATCCTGCAAATTCATTTGCAAATTCCTCCCAGGATAGACTATTCACCCTTGGGTCCACATAGCTCTTGAACCAATCCTTGGCCTTCTTACATTTGAGTGTGAAACCCCCCATCTGAATGGCCCTACTATCACTTGCTCCCAACTCGTCGGTTATCATTTTCACCGTTTTGAGGTACTCAAACGGATCATCCCCCGTATTAAACTTGGGAGCATCCAGCTTAAGATAATCAGTCATCTTCACCTTATCCCCCCCAGAAGAGCTAGGCTTAGGCATTTGGACATTGGGGGTAGCTGGCTTTGCTGGTGGAGGAGGAGGTGCCACATTCCCTGAGATAGGGTTTGCTGGATTTGGATGGAAAGGTGGGGGTGGATACATGGGATACTGAGGGTATGATGGGTAAAAGGGAGGGTAAGGCATGTAGGAAGGGTAGGGGTTAAAGCTAGAGAAATCCGATGTACCCCCCATCGGATACC
Organism: Manihot esculenta; assembly: GCF_001659605.2. Taxonomy (NCBI): domain Eukaryota; kingdom Viridiplantae; phylum Streptophyta; class Magnoliopsida; order Malpighiales; family Euphorbiaceae; genus Manihot; species Manihot esculenta. Next base: position 8,681,425 of record NC_035164.2, on the reverse strand, counting down.
CTGAGCCTTGAGAAAAGGGTGGATATTAGGGTGGATAACCAAACTCCGAGGCCTGAGCGCCTCCTTGTGACTCCCCTGAACCCTCCTCAGACATGCTTACTCCCAAGCTTCCATCTCTCCTCTGGTTAACATCCATATCTTCCCTCACATCAGCTGAATTCCCACCTTGATCTGTACCCCGTCTACTAGCATCAAAAGACCTTCTAGGGTCCCTTACTGATCTCTCTCTATTAGATCTGCATGACATTGCCCTTGGCAATGCAGGAGGATGGGCATCCATGCCCTCATTCTCAGGTGGTACTCCAGTCAATCGTGCATATCGACGAGTGCCTCTCATTCTGCTTACTGAAAAACAACACATTACATAAAACATTAGCATCAAATAGTCCATGTGGAAACACATGAACCCGCATTACGTACATAGCATAACATTAATGCACATGCATAAATCATGGCATTTCACATCATCATTCAAGACAGGACTCCACCTCCTATCCTAGTGGACATGATTTTCTTTTTCCTATTGTGCTTGCCCTTCTATAACCCCTATGAGCCTGACACACTCTAGGTCCGACCATATGAATCTAGGGCTTTGATACCAATCTGTAACGACCCGGAAATTAGACCGCTACCAGCGCTAGGATCCAAATCGGCTTAAGGTCGCTGGGACCCGTAGCAAGCCTTCTGTACCTGCTATATACCTGATAACATCTCATACATGATCATACATTTTCACAAAAATGTAAAAACTTTCCATATTCCAAGCCTGACCTGTGCATGCACTAAAAATCATAGACATAAAACCTCAAACTACAGCCCTCATCAAATGCTCTAGTGGGTTATCATAACATACATCAAGCTTGGTCTATCATTTTTCATCATAAAAACATTTCGTTAAAAGATCATGTATAAGGGAATTAACATTACTATTCGGGCCAAGCACAATACTAAACCATAAAATATTCTTTACATTACATTGCATAAAATCATTTTACAATACATGTCCATTCTAACTATTACACTTAACTTGACTTCAACCTTGAAGACTCCCTGGTCTATCCTGAACCTGCAAGCCTGGGGGTTAAGGGAAAGGAGTTGAGCTAAAAAGCCCAGTGAGCAGAACAAAAATAACATAATCATAAATTATGCTTACATGGAATGCATCACAACACATACAATTCACATCATAGATGGACTTGTCACCAATGGTTAACCCTTTACATATCCAATGTGCCCGGCCCTCGATGGAGCTCTGCAGGACTTCCTCTTAAACATCACACAATGCCAAGACGCGTGGACATGGGCAGCCCTGGACTTTCGTAAATCATACATAATAAATGTTAGGACGCGTGGACATGGGCAGCCTTGGACTTTCATAAATCATCATATCATATTGAGGGCTAATGGATCATCCAACATCCATCCACATCAACAATATAGAATGCAATGCAGCATATTTGTGAGATTCTAATGCAACAACCTAAAGTATATCACGGCATTCATGATGCATGAACATGCTCAAAACTTCATTATTTTAACACATAGTTCAGTTCTACTCACCTCTGGCTGACTCTGAACAGACTCTGAAGCAGCTATCTAACTGCTGGGGTCCTCAGTTCCTCGAGTTCGAACCTACACAGGTGGACTCAAATGAGGGACCAAATATACACTAAAATGACTCTAAACAACTCCCCAAAAACCCTCTAAAACATCCTAAAATAATCATAGAAAACATGCAAAGGAAGGCTAAACAGGGCACTTTCGGCGGCACCTTCGGCGGCCGAAAGTCCCTTCCAGAGACGAAACTCATGCACCTTCGGCGGCACCTTTGGCGGCCGAAACTCCCCTCCAGAGCCGAAAGTCCAACTTTCGGGAGCAGGGTTCGGCAGCCAAAAGCTTGCCTCCAAAGGCAGGTTCGGCGGCCGAAAGTGCCTTCGGCTGCCGAACCTGAGTTCTTCCAGAAGTGGCAGAACTCAGCTCTTATGCACATTTTTGCCTCCCAACCTTCCAAACTCAAACACAACACTCCTAAACATGCATAAACACATCCTTAAGTATTTAGGGGCTTAAAACTAGCCTATACTCCAACAACAACACATCTAGCAATACATACAACATACATTAACCATAATACTAGCATAAACCCTAATCATGCAACAAACCCTCTTAAAACCCCTCAAAACTTTCATAAAACATAAAAGAAAGGTAGGATCTACTCTTACCTCTTGAAAAACGAGAGGGGAGACGATCCAAACTCGGAGATGGGAGAAATTGAGCTCCGGGTCTCCAAGCTTTAAAACTTCGTTCTTTGCTCGAAAATCTTCAAAACCAAGTTAAAAACTCATAAAAATCACGAGAGACTTGAAGGAAGGACTCAAGATCGACAAGGGAGGGCGGAGATTCACCTTGGCCGGAAATGGGGAGAGGAAAACTCGCCCATTTCGGATAGGGGACCCCTTTATAGGTGGCTGGCCAGACCACTTTTGGGGGCCTAACGTGCCTCCGCATGCATCCCATGTTCGGCGGCCGAACCTGGGCTCTTCCTTCATGATCTTTCTTTTCTTTTCTTTAAAACTTTAACTCAAAATTAACCATCAAAAACATGAAAAACATTTTGTAAAAACATATTTTACCCTACTAGAGAGTTTCGACATCCGAAGTTCCGCCGCAAAGCAGGAATTCCGATGCCGGAGTCTAGCCGGGTATTACACCAAGCAGACCTAGTCGAGGCCAACAATTCAAAGTTCGCCCCCGAGAATCGAGCAAAAATGGACAAGGAACAATTGGCCATGCTTTAGCGCCAAGTCTAGGAGCTACAATCTCAGGTTGAGGAGGCTTGTGCTGCCACGACTAAAGTGGCTGAATTGTAAGCTAAGCTTGAGGAAACGGTGGCGCGAGGTGGAAAGATGTTCATACAAGGGCAAGACTCTATCAAGAAAGAACTCATCAAGCATCTTCCTGCAGAAGACTTCTCCTAGACTGACTACATCTTCTCGGATGAAGTGGATGAGGACGAGGATGGGCAGGATGAGGAGAGAAAAATCGAAGACAATCCTCCTGACCCAGTTTCTACTGTAATAATAATAGATGAACATGTAATAGAAGCTGGGGAGGAGGAAACTAATGACAATCCTCCTGCCTTGTAACTTGAATTTGTCTTTAATGAAAAAATTTTGCTTTTCATTGTGCTTTATTTTCACGAAGTATTGGTCCTTATCTATAATCAAAACTCTTAAGCAGCTATCTTTATGCATCAATCTCCAACTTAAATTTAAAATGACAAGGTAAAATTTTGTTAACTCTTGATAAGAAATAAATTTAATGAAATTGTTAACGGGGCCTAACACTGGGTCACAGGCCAAGTGGAACCCAAGCATACAAATGCCTGAGAATTTTATTAGGTGGGATTAACACCCAGTAACTTAGGCCTGGCGGATACTTGCCTTATGCCTTAGGCAAGAAATGCCTTAGAAATTTTATTAATTGGGACTGACACTCGGTCGTGAGCCTAGCGGATACCTGCCTTGTGGCCTAATCAAGAATTGCCTTAGAAATTTTTATTAATTAGAACTGGCACCCATTCGTGAGCCTGACAAATACCCGTCTTATGGCCTAGGAAAGAAATACCTTAGAAATTTGTTATTAATTGGGACTGACACCTGGTAGTGAGCTTGATGGATAACCGCCTTGTAGTCTAGGCAAGAAATGCTTTAGAAATCTTTTTATTAATTGGGGCTGACACCCAGTCCTGATCTTGGCGGATACTCGTCTTGTGGCCTTTTTACAAAAGCATATGACCAACGACGTTTAACTTTTGGGAAGGCAACCTATCGTTCCTCATTACTGAATAATACAACATATGCAAAATAGTACCTCGTTAAATGTTATTGACAGAACTTCCTTAGATTACAAATGTTCTAGAAATGGGGAATGACCCAGCCATATAATGTGGCCAACTTATAATACCTTGGGTGAATAACCTTTGAGATCCTAAATGGTCCTTTCTAGCTTTCGCCCAACTTACTAGACCCGGCACTATTGAGAATATATGGGACAATTCCTCAAGTTAGTTGCCCTTGGCTTTATCGAGTATTTTCTTTAACCCTTGTAAAATCGTCCTATTTGTAACCTCAGTCGTTCCATTAGTTTGATGATGATATACCGAGCTGAAGCTTAAGTCAATATCCCATTTTTTGCATAAATTTTTAAACTTAGAACTCACAAACTAAGTTCCATTGTCAATAATTACTACTTGTGGAATACCAAACCGAGTGAAGATGTTCTTACTAACGAAAGAAATTGCCAATTGGATGGTAATGGACTGAATTGCCTCAGCCTCAGCTCACTTGCTGAAATGATCCACTACCACAATTATGAACTTCCTTGACCCGGTTGCTTTTGGGAATGGGCTAAGGATGTCTAGCACCCATTGAAATAAAGGCTTGGGGCTTTCAATCGCCGCTTGTATCTCTCCAAGAGTCTTTGGAATGCTCGCATGCACTTGACATTGATGAAAGCTCTGGACAAGTTCTTTTGAATCTTGCATTATCGTTGGATAATACTATCCTTATCTGAATGCTTTTAGGGCGATGGTCCAAGCCCCTTTATGACTTCTGCAATCATCTTCATGGATATCTTTGAGGATTTCCCAACCCTCATCCTCCATTACGCATCATAGCCATGGTTGAGTTGATGATCTCCTATACAACCAATCATTAATTAATGCATATTTAGAGGACTTTCTTATTACTTATTTAACCGATTATTCATCGGTCGGCAGCTCATCCTCCGTCAAAAACTTATACACGGGTGTTATTCAAGTTTTTTCTTCCTCGATAGGAAAAGACTATTCCTCGTTGGTTGTAGGAGTGTGTAGCTTTTCAAATTGGAATGGCTGGGTCAAGTGTTGTTCACCCGCCATCGCCATTTTTGCCGGATAATCGCCTTCTTCATTGTCACCTCTAGCCACCTAGTGAAGCTTGCAATTATCCTACCTATCTTTGATCCTCGCTATTACAGAGCGGACCTTCTGTTCGTATCTGAAAATGTTAGGTTCTTAGATTTTAAACTGTCCCTTGCATTGATTAACAATCAATTGTGAGTCATTAAAAATAATAGACTTTTGTATACCTATTTTTGCGATAATTTTTAGTATCATAATCACAGCCTTGTACTCAGCTATGTTGTTGGTAGCATTGAAGGTGAGTTTTTCCATGTAGTGCAATTTATCCTAGTTTGACTCTGTAGGAGGATTTCAATTTCGGAATCTCTAGCCCCACAAGCACCATCCATCCAAACCTTTCATTCCTTAATAAGTAATTTAGAATTCTCTAGAGGCGAAGTCATCTCTACAATGAAATCGACTATTGCTTGGGCTTTCATCGCATTTCTCAGGACATACCTAATATCGAAGGCTAACAGTACTATCGCCAAGGTGGATAGTCGCCTTGATAGTTCCAGCCTATGGAGCACCTTTCGTAAGGGATAATTTGTTCTAACCTATATGGTGTGTGGCTCAAAATAGGGATGCAACTTTATGGCAGACATAAGGACTACAAATGCAAATTTCTCAAGAGGGGGATAATTCAAATTTGCCCCCTTCAAGACTTGGCTAGCACAGTAGATGGGATTTTCCTCCCCTTTGTCTTCTTAAACGAGCACATGGCTTATAGTTTCCTGTGTCACATTCAAATACAAAAAAGACCTCGCCTTTGACAGGCAAGCTTAGCAAAAGGGGAGATGATAAAAAAAAATTTTTAATTTTCAAAAACCTCTATAAACTCTTCTCCTCAAACAAATTTATTTTTACCTTTTAAAGTTTTAAAGAATGGGAGAAATCTTTTGGACAAACATGATATGAATCGGCCAAGAGCAGTGGTCCGCCCATGCAACTTTTATACATCATTTATAATTCTAGGTACCTCCATATTTTGGATAGCATTAATTTTTTTCTAGATTTGCCTCTATGCCTCTTTTTGAGACTATATACACTAAAATTTTTCAGCCTTTACCCCAAAGGTGCATTTTTCAAGATTAAGCTTCCTACTTGCCTTATCCAGTACGTCGAAGAACTTTTGGATATCGTTTGGATTATCATCTAAGGATCAGTTTTTCACTACCATATCATCCACATATACCTCGATCATTGACCCCACCATGTCTTTAAAGATGCCCGACACCATTCTTTGGTAAGTTGCCCCTACATTCTGTAGTTCAAACAGCATCACCTTGCAACAGAAGACTCCTACATCGGTTATAAATGTGATTTTTTCTGCATCTGCGGTGTCTATCAGGATCTGGTAGTAACCTGAAATAGAATCAAAAAAAGAAATCGATGCATGTCCCAAGATAGAGTCTACTAACTTGTCGATGGATGGAAGTGGATAGTGATCCTTTGGACATGCTTTGCTTAAGTCGGTAAAGTCTACACACATTCTCCACTTTCTGTTTGATTTCTTAGCCAGTAATATATTGGCGAGCCATGTAGGATATTGGACCTCTTTTATCAACCATACACTTAAAAGTTTATTAACCTCCTTCTTAATTACCTGCTGCCTCTTTGGTGAAAATCTTCTTTTTTTTTTGTTATACCGGTTTTATTGTCTCATCGATAGACAACTTATGGATTGTAATACCCGGCTAGACTCCGGTATCGGAATTCCTACCGTCCGGTGGAATCTCGGATGTCGGAGACCTCTAGAAGGATAAAACCATGTTTTCATGAAATGTTTTAATGTTTTTGATGATTTTAAGTAAAGAGGAAATGAGTTTTTACATGAAAACAACCTTGGAGGAAAACTCAAGTTCGGCCGCCGAAACTCAAAGTTCGGCCGCCGAACATGCATGCATTTCGGGTGTGCTTTAGGCCCCCGAAGGCATAAGTGAGGGAAGTCCAGGTTCGGCCACCGAACCTCAAGTTCGGCCGCCGAACATGGCATGCATGCGGAGGCACGTTCGGCCCCTGAACGTGGCCTGGCCAGCCACTATTAAAGAGTCCCTTAGCCGAAAACGGGCGAGCTTTTTCCCCATTTTCAGCCAAGGTGAGCTCTCCGCCGTCCCTCACCAATCTTTGATGTTTTTCCTCTAGATCTTTCAAGATTTTCATCTGTTTTAACTTTGTTTTAAAGACTTGAGCTTTTGAGCAAAGTTTTGGAGCTTGGAGGTTCAAGAACCCACTCTCTCCCACCTCCGAGTTTTAGGTCGTCTCTCTCTCGATCTTCAAGAGGTAAGAGCCAATCTTAAGCTCATTGCATGTTTTAAGTAAGTTTTATGAAGATCTTTGGGGTAGAATGCATGTTTAGCTTATAGTTAGGTTTTTGAGTTTATGTTATGTTTTGAGCAATGTATGTTGGATTTGTGCTGCTTGATGTGTTGTAGTTGGGGTTTAAGGTAGTTTGAGACCCCTAGGAGCTTGTATGCATGTTTTGGTTGAGCTAAATGCATAATGGCATGAGTTTGAGGCATTTGTGCATGTTTGAACCAAGTTTCTGCCCTTCGGGAGAAACCAGGTTCGGCAGCTGAAAGGACTTTCGGCCGCCGAACCCTCTTGTGGAGGCAGCCTTCGGCTGCCGAAGCTTGCCCCCGAAAGGAGACTTTCGTCTCTGTCTGGGAGTTTCGGCCGCCGAAAGTGCCGCCGAACATGCATGAGTTTCGCCTCTGTCTGGGAGTTTTGGCCGCCGAAGGTGCCGCTGAACCTGCCTGACTTTCGGCTCTGGAGGGACTTTCGGCCGCCGAACCTGCCGCCGAAAGTGCCCTGTCCAGCCTTCTTTTACATGTTTTGCATGATTGTTTCATGATGTTTCAAGGGGTTTTTGGGGAGTAGTTTAGAGTTATGTTCATGTTTGGTTGGTCCCTCATTTGAGTCCACCTGTGTAGGTTCGGACCCGAGGAACCGAGGACCCCAGCAGTGAGTTCAGCTGCTTCTGAGTCAGTAGAGCTTCAGCTAGAGGTGAGTAGAATAACTCTTATGCTTTTAAATAATAAACCCGTTTTAGCATGATTCACGCATCATGAATGCCATGAGATATTTTATGTTGTTTGCATTAGAAATCACGAATATGTTGCATTGCATAATATGTTGATGATGTGGATGAATGTTGAATGATCCTTTAGTCCTCGTATGTTATGATATGATGATGATACGGTACGAAAGACCAGTGAGACCCATTCTACGCCCCTGGCACTATGTAAGAGAAAGACCAGTGAGGCCCATTCTACGCCCCTGGCATTATGGAATGTTATGTCATGCTATGTTATGATTATGTAAGAGAAAGACCAGTGAGGCCCATTCTACGCCCCTGGCACAGTTGGAACATGTAGAGGACTATTGGTGACAAATTCATCCTTGATGTGATTAGTTGTGATGTGATGCATTTCATGTTGTCATATGTTTCAAATGTTTTATTATTCTGCTCACTGGGCTCTTGTAGCTCACCCCTCTCCTTTAACCCCAGGCTTGCAGGTACAGGGTAGACCAGGAGATCAGCAAGAGTAATGAAGTCTTATGCATGTAATAGCTAGAGTGTGGACATGACAAATTGTAGAATGATGTAATGTAAAAGTACAGTATAGATATATTATGAAATGATGTTTAAGGATGTTAGAAGTGTGCTTGACCATAGTATATTGTAATCCCTTTTTAATACATGATCTTAGATGTTTTATACTGCTTATGTTTAGCCAACTCAACACATGTTATGCCACCCATTGGGGGCATTGATGAGATCCCACTGAGGGGTTAAGTTTATGATTATGGCTATGTTCAGTGCATGCACAGGTTGAGTTTGGTGTATGAGAAAATGAAAGAAAGAAAAGTTTTAATTTTTATGTATGTTGTTGATCATGTATGGGATTAATCAGGTTCACAGGATGTATGTTAGGCTTGCTACGGGTCCCGGCGGCCTTAAGTCGACCCGGATCCTAGCGCCGATAGCGGTCTGATTTTCGGGTCGTTACAGAATGGTATCAGAGCCCTAGGTTCATATGGTCGGACCTAGAGTGTCGGGCTCATAGAGGTTATAGAAGGTCAAGCACAATAGGAAGATCATGTCCACTAGGATAGGATGTTGAGTCCTGTCTTGCATGATGATGTGAAATGCCACGATTATATGCTTGTGCATTAATGATATGATATGTATGTGATGCGGGTTCATGTGTGCCCACATGAACCATATGATGCTAATGTTTATGTGATGTGTACTGTTTTTCAGAAAACAGGATGAGAGGAACTCGTCGATCTGCACGATTGACTGGAGTGCCACCTGAGGATGAGGGCACGAGCGCTCGTCCTCCAGCATTGCCTAGGGCAATGTCTAGTAGGTCTAATAGAGAAAGAGCAGTAAGAGACCCTAGAAGGTCTTTGGATCTGGGTAGAAGCAGATCAGTCAGAGGAACAGTTCAGGGAGGAGCGTCAGAGGACATGGGGGATGATATGGATGTAGAGCAGAGGAGGGATGGCAGTTTGGGAGTTAGCATGTCAGAAGAGGGAATAGGAGAATCCCAAGGAGGCACTCAGGCCTCGGGATTTGTTCAGCCACCTTACTACCCACCCTTCTCACAAGATCCCGGGTATTCGATGGGAGGTACATCGGATTACCCTAGCTTCACCCCTTATCCCACACAGATGCCATACCCACCCTACTACCCACCATATTCACAATACCCAATGTATCTGTAATACCCGGCTAGAGTCCGGCATCGGAATTCTACTTTTCGATGGAGTTTCGAATGTCGGACGTCTCTAGAAGGGTTAGAGTGATGTTTTTCTAACATGTTTTGGTATGTTGCATAGTTTTAAAGCATAAGGAAATGAGTTTTTGAGTGAAATGAACCAAGGCAGAAAAGCCAGGTTCGGCCGCCGAAGTTGAGGTTCAGCCGCCGAACATGCATGGCTTTCGGTTTCACATGTGGCCGCCGAAGGTGGTCTGGCCAGCCACCTATAAATGGCCCTCAGTCGGTTGAAGCGGTAAGAGCATCATTTCTTTCACTTGCTGTGGTGAAACTCTGTCCTTTGTGAGTATGTCTTCATGTTTTCATTAAATCATGCAAAGATTTGATTAATTTTCATGATTATTTGAAGGTTTTAAGCTAAAAACTCAAAGTTGTGAAGTTTGGAGAGTTTGAAGGAGAGTTGCTCCAAAACTCCACGTTAGGATCATTCATCTACTTGTTTTCACAAGGTAAGTGATGATCCTGAGCTTATTTTTATGTTTTCTGAAGGTTTTATGGGGTTTATGGAGAGAGTTGCATGAATAGGGTTAGTTGTGAGTTTTTGATGATTTTGTGCATAGAGCTTGTTTCTGTGTTGTTTTTGTTGTGTGTGTGGGGTTTTAAGGTAGTTGCTGACCCCTTTGAGCATATACATGAGTGTATGCAAGTGGAAGTATTGAGGTGTGTGAAGTGGAGTGAGTTTTGTGCATTGGGCGAGAGGCAGGGCAAGTTTCTGCCCTGCTGATGAACTCAGGTTCGGCAGCCGAAGGTACATTCGGCCGCCGAACCCCTGAGGAGGTGATAGGAGCAGTTGTCGAAACCGGTCAAAAATAACCTTCTTGGTTACCTACAAATACAACTGTAGACAGTGGTGAAGGATCGTATCCACAGAGAATTGATTACCTATTTATTTATCTTAATCAAGACCAATCAAACCAATGGAAAGCACAAGTGAAGGCAGTAATTACAAATAGAACAAAAGTAAAGTGCAAGGAAAGTAAAAAGGGGGTTTTGAGATGATTTGATTAACAACTAATGAAAGCAATTAAAACAGCAAGTAATTAAAATAAAAGAGAAAATCAATAAGAGAAAGGTCTAGTTGAAGATATGGATCCACTTTGGTTGTTTGGGTTGATCATTGAAACATGGTAATCTTGATTAACTCAATAGGTTGGTTATGGGGGTGGAAGACGCTTCTCACCACCATGTCTTTCCTTATGAACAAATTGATTAGGGAACGTCCTCTAACCAATTACTAATCAATAAATTGCCAAGGAACGTCCTTGGGCCATAGGCATCAAAACAATTGCCAATTGCATGAAGAACAAGAAAGATCCAAACCCTAACTACTCAAACGCATGAGATGATGTTAGATCATGCAATTCCTTGGTTTTTACACCAAGTGTTCTTAGATCAGAATATTTCCAGCAATTACGGACTAACAAATATCCTAATCAACAATCAATTAACTTTGCAATCAAGAATCAAGTGGCCAATTTGATCAAAACAACAAAGCAATCTTTATAATTAAGCACAATTGCATGAATATTGAATAAAATCAAAGACAAAAGTTTCTGTTCAGATCTCACAACCCTTTAAACAACCTTAGTTTCAACCAAACTTCAACTAGAAATAGGGTTTCAGCCACTCATGGCTGAACCAAAATAGAAAATAAAAGAAAAGAAGAAAGAAGATGAAGAACTAAGGTGGAGGAGCCTTTGGAGAGCCTTGATCAATCCCTTGATGGAAGATTATTCATTATTGGTCTTCTTGAGGCCTTTAAATAGATCTTGAGAGGCTGCCTTTTTCCTTTTTAGTGTCCATGCATCTTTGAGTGATTGCCCCATAGTGCCCTTGAGTTTTCTTTGTGCATATGTGGAGTTGCAAGCCCCTTTTTGTCTTTTAATTGACATCCAAGGTGTGTCCAAGAAGATTTATGCACTAAAGAGGAAGGTGGAGCCTTGATTTGAATTTTGAATGAGCATGGCACTATGTAGGAAACATGTGATCTCCAAGATTTGGCTCATTGAATAGGGAAGAGCATGTTCGGGGGCAAGTTCGGCCGCCTAAGTTAAGTTTCGGGGGCAGGACTTTCGTGTCTAGAGCCAAGGTTCGGCGGCCGAAGGTGCCCCCGAAGGTGGGTGACTTTCGCCTCTGGACTGGACTTTAGGCCGCCGAAAGTGCCCTCGAAAGTGGGTGACTTTCAGCTTCCGAAAGTGCTTCCGAAGGTGCCCCCGAAAGTGGTTGAGTTTTGGCTTCCGAAAGTGCTTCCGAAGGTGCTTCCAAAAGTGGCTGTTTTTGGGCATTCTTTGGCACTTTTAAGAGCATTTTCTTCAAACTGTTTCTTCACACCTAATATTTGCAAAACATGATTAAAACCACAAAATTAGGTAGAATAGGTGCAAATAAACATCAATAAGATCATGAAAATATGGGCTAAAATATGCTCTATCAAATACCCCCACACTTAAGTTTTTGCTTGTCCTTAAGCAAATAAACATAGTCAAATAAGTTCTCTTCCTCTAGATCCTTATTTCCATTTAAGCTCATACTCTAGACACCTATTTTGAAGCATTGCAGTGAAGAATATATGCATGAAGATTACTTACCTCTTTTCCTTGTTTCCCTTTGCTTACCATGGCTAGGATTTGTTTTCCTCAAGAGAGATCATGCACATTAATTTGTTAAGGCTTTTTTCTAGCTTTTGGATTGACTTGCCCTTACCTTGAAGTACTTTATTCAGGCTTTTGCACTTTTGAGTTTGCTTGGAAAGGTCACCAACCTATTTTTGATTTGAAGGTTTATATTTTTCAGTTGGTCACCTATCCAAGTGGTTACTTGCCTTGTTCATAGTCTTTTGACCATTGAAACAATTTTCAATTTGTGCTTTTGAGGTCTTTGCCTTTGCTGAATTTTCTTTCTCTCAGTGATTTGGGCAAATCAACACCAATTGCTAAATCAAGTCACATTAAGTTCATTCACACAACTTTAATTTATTCTCAATCAATTGAGGGTCATCAATATATTTTTCACCGTGGCAAACTCAAAGATTCAATTCAAAAGGCAATTCTCAAACATGAATATAACTCACTGCAGGTGATTCAACATAAGTTTAAAGAGTTATCACATCAATGGGGTCATGGAAAGATAAACTCATCTAACATAGTTCATAAGTTTGAGTAGAGCAAAACAAAAAGAAGAAGAAGGTTGTGGTTGTGTGTGTTTTATTGAAAGCATAAACTAAAAAAAATGAAAAATTTTTGCCTAATGCAAGCAAACTAAAGATTAAAGCAAAAATAAACTTAAAAGTAAAAATTCAGATATATGCACCCCCACACTTAAATCATGCATTGTCCTCAATGTATAAGAAACATAAAAGAACAAAGGAAACTGAGTACTCCCCTGGGTGTGGTATGCCCGGCGCGATCCTCTTGATCAAGGCTCAAGTAATTGGGGAAGGGAAAAGAGTCCCAATTGCATTGAGCAAAAAGTGTAGCGCTCCTTTTGATTTGGTCATGAACCATCCTATTTTCTCCATGTACTCATGAAGTAACATGATTAGCTTCTCCTCTTTTAGATGAGGTGTGCCTCTAGCCTTTATGTTTGTACTTTGGAGATGATTGGGCAGAACTTTGAATTCCAATTCATGTTTCTCCATGTGCAGCTGCAATTTAGTACTAAAATCTGTCAAAACAAACTCTACCTTATCCGGGGGTTTGGGAAGACATTGATCTGCATGCTCCTTTGGTTTTGGCTCTTGGAACGCCATTTGTTCCTTGTGAGCATGGGCTATTTGCATTGGATGAATTGTGTAATTGGGTTCAGTATCCTCCTTTTGCATAGGTCCTAACTGAAGTGGAAGACTGATCTGTGTTGGCATCTGTGGAATAAGGTTCGGCGGCCGAAAAGTGTCTGAGTTCGGCGGCCGAAGGTCTTCAGTTTGCGGAGTGGACTGCGGTGATGGATTCGGCGTCTGAAGATCGCTTGGGTTCGGCAGCCGAAAGATGTTCGGCGGCCGAAGGACGTCTTGCTCAATGTGTTCCTGAGGTGGTGCAGCAGAATCTGGTGTTTGAAGGGCAGTAGGGTTCGGCGGCCGAAAGATGGTGAAGTTCGGTGGCCGAATGTCTTCTGTCTGCGCTTGGCTGCAGTCTACCTGTTGGATGCAACAGTCAGTTTCTTTCAATTCTGGCTCTTTCTGAGTCTCTTCCCTGCAAAGATCATCATTTAGTATATCATCTTGATTTACATAAAAAAACATTTTCACTCAAACAATTAATGATATCTAAATTATCAACAGGTTCTGTTTGATCTGTTTGTTGGGACAAACAGTATTCTGGTTGTGTTTCTTCAGCAGCTTGTTCTTGTACTTGCCAAATTTCCTCATCATCCTCCATATCTTGAAGCTCTTGCTTTCTTCTTAACACGAGTGCTTCCATTGAGGTGGCCAATTGTCCTATGTCCTGTCGCAGGCTTTGCATGGAACTTACCATTGTTTCCATCATTGTTTCCATCATCTTTTCAAAGTGTTGATCTGGATTTGAAGGTTCTGGTTGGGCTTGATATCCTTGATAATCCTGGTAGTTGTTAGCCTCAACATAGCCATAGTTCGGTTGGTCTCCCCAATATGGATTGTATGTGTTATGGTGGGGATCATGTCTTGGCTGTTCATAGAATCCTCCATATGCATGAACTGGTTGATCTCTTGCATAGCCATAATTCTGAGGGTCTCTCCAATATGGATTGTATGAGCCATGGTGGGGATCATGTCTTGGCTGTTCATAGAATCCTCCATATGGTTGAGATTGCTGAAGTCGTCGAGCCTTATCCATGAATCAGATCTGGTCATGAAAAAAAATAAACAAACAAGTGAAATCAATTCCCCGGCAACGGCGCCAATTTTTGACAGGAGCAGTTGTCGAAGCCGGTCAAAAATAACCTTCTTGGTTACCTACAAATACAACTGTAGACAGTGGTGAAGGATCGTATCCACAGAGAATTGATTACCTATTTATTTATCTTAATCAAGACCAATCAAACCAATGGAAAGCACAAGTGAAGGCAGTAATTGCAAATAGAACAAAAGTAAAGTGCAAGGAAAGTAAAAAGGGGGGTTTTGAGATGATTTGATTAACAACTAATGAAAGCAATTAAAACAGCAAGTAATTAAAATAAAAGAGGAAATCAATAAGAGAAAGGTCTAGTTGAAGATATGGATCCACTTTGGTTGTTTGGGTTGATCATTGAAACATGGTAATCTTGATTAACTCAATAGGTTGGTTATGGGGGTGGAAGACGCTTCTCACCACCATGTCTTTCCTTATGAACAAATTGATTAGGGAATGTCCTCTAACCAATTACTAATCAACAAATTGCCAAGGAACGTGACAGGAGCGGTTGTCGAAGCCGGCCAAAAATAACCTTCTTGGTTACCTACAAATACAACTGTAGACAGTGGTGAAGGATCGTATCCACAGAGAATTGATTACCTATTTATTTATCTTAATCAAGACCAATCAAACCAATTGAAAGCACAAGTGAAAGCAAGTGATTGCAAATAGAACAAAAGTAAAGTGCAAGGAAAGTAAAAAGGGGAGTTTTGAGATGATTTGATTAACAACTAATGAAAGTAATTAAAACAGCAAGTAATAAAAATAAAGAGGAAATCAATAAGAGAAAGGTCTAGTTGAAGATATGGATCCACTTTGGTTGTTTGGGTTGATCATTGAAACATGGTAATCTTTGATTAACTCAATAGGTTGGTTATGGGGGTGGAAGACGCTTCTCACCACCATGTCTTTCCTTATGAACAAATTGATTAGGGAACGTCCTCTAACCAATTACTAATCAACAAATTGCCAAGGAACGTCCTTGGGCCATAGGCATCAAAACAATTGCCAATTGCATGAAGAACAAGAAAGATCCAAACCCTAACTACTCAAACGCATGAGATGATGTTAGATCATGCAATTTCTTGGTTTTTACACCAAGTGTTCTTAGATCAGAATATTTCCAGCAATTACGGACTAACAAATATCCTAATCAACAATCAATTAACTTTGCAATCAAGAATCAAGTGGCCAATTTGATCAAAACAACAAAGCAATCTTTAGAATTAAGCACAATTGCATGAATATTGAATAAAATCAAAGACAAAAGTTTCTGTTCAGATCTCACAACCCTTTAAACAACCTTAGTTTCAACCAAACTTCAACTAGAAATAGGGTTTCAGCCACTCATGGCTGAACCAAAACAGAAAATAAAAGAAAAGAAGAAAGAAGATGAAGAACTAAGGTGGAGGAGCCTTTGGAGAGCCTTGATCAATCCCTTGATGGAAGATTGTGATTCTTGGTCTTCTTGAGGCCTTTAAATAGATCTTGAGAGGTTGCCTTTTTTCCTTTTTAGTGTCCATGTATCTTTGAGTGATTGCCCCATAGTGCCCTTGAGTTTTCTTTGTGCATGTGTGGAGTTGCAAGCCCTTTTTGGTCTTTTGATTGATGTCCAAGGTGTGTCCAAGAAGATTCATGCACTAAAGAGGAAGGTGGAGCCTTGATTTGAATTTTGAATGAGCATGGAACTATGTAGGAAACATGTGATCTCCAAGATTTGGCTCATTAAATAGGGAAGAGCATGTTCGGGGGCAAGTTCGGCCGCCTAAGTTAAGTTTCGGGGGCAGGACTTTCGTCTCTAGAGCCAAGGTTCGGCGGCCGAAGGTGCCCCCGAAGGTGGGTGACTTTCACCTCTGGACTGGACTTTAGGCCGCCGAAAGTGCCCCCGAAAGTGGGTGACTTTCGGCTTCCGAAAGTGCTTCCGAAGGTGCCCCCGAAAGTGGTTGAGTTTTGGCTTCCGAAAGTGCTTCCGAAGGTGCTTCCGAAAGCGGCTGTTTTTGGGCATTCTTTGGCACTTTTATGAGCATTTTCTTCAAATTGTTTCTTCACACCTAATATTTGCAAAACATGATTAAAACCACAAAATTAGGTAGAATAGGTGCAAATAAACATCAATAAGATCATGAAAATATTGACTAAAATATGCTCTATCAAATACCCCCACACTTAAGCTTTTGCTTGTCCTCAAGCAAATGAACATAGTCAAATAAGCTTTCTTTGCTCTAGATCCTTATTTCCACTTAGGCTCTTACTCTAGACACCTATTTTGAAGCATTGCAGTGAAGAATATATGCATGAAGATTACTTACCTCTTTTCCTTGTTTCCCTTTGCTTACCATGGCTAGGATTTATTTTCCTCAAGAGAGATCATGCACATTAATATGTTAAGACTTTTTCTAGCTTTTGGATCGACTTGCCCTTACCTTGAAGTACTTTATTCAGGCTTTTTGCACTTTGAGTATGCTTGGAAAGATCACCAACCTATTTTTGATTGGGAGGTTTATATTTTTCAGTTGGTCACCTATCTAAGTGGCTACTTGCCTTGTTCATAGTCTTTTGACCATTGAAACAATTTTTAATATGTGCTTTTGAGGTCTTTGCCTTTGCTGAATTTTCTTTCTCTCAATGATTTGGGCAAATCAACACCAATTGCTAAAGCAAGTCATGTTAAGTTCATTCACACAATTTTAATTTTTCTCAATCGATTGAGGGTCATCAATATATTTTTCACCGTGGCAAACTCAAAGATTCAATTCAAAAGGCAATTCTCAAGCATGAATACAACTCACTGCAATTGATTCAACATAAGTCTAAAGAGTTATCACATCAATGGGGTCATGGAAAGAAAAACTCATCCAACATAGTTCATCAGTTTGAGTAGAGCAAAACAAAAAGGAAGAAGAAGGTTGTGGTTGTGTGTGTTTTATTGAAAGCAGAAATAACAAAAATGAAATTTTTTTTTCTAATGCAAGCAAACTAAAGATTAAAGCAAAAATAAACTTAAAAGTAAAAATTCAGATATATGCACCCCCACACTTAAATTATGCATTGTCCTCAATGTAAAAGAAGAGAGAAGAAGAGAGGAGAAGAGAGAAGAGAAAGAGGGCAAAAGAAACTGAGTACTTCCCTGGGGTGTGGTGTGCATGGCATGATCCTCTAGGCAGAAGGATGTTGTAGTGGAATTTCCTCCACCACTTGTACTGCGAACCCTTCAAAGTATGGTTTCAGACGATGTCCATTCACCTTGAAGATTTTCCCAGTTTCTATGCTTCGGATGTCTACAGCTCCATGTGGGTATGCATGTTCTACAATGAATGGTCCAATCCACCTAGACCGTAGCTTTCCTGGGAACAGTTTCAGACGAGAGTCAAAGGGTAAGACTTTATCACCAACCTCAAATTTTTTTCTTGAAAGATGATTGTCATGGGAGGCTTTGGTCTTTATTTTGTAGTTCCAAGAGTTTTCATATGCATCTCGTCTTATTTCCTCAACCTCTTGCAGTTGCAACTTGCGATGATGGCCAGCTGCCTTGAGGTCCATGTTGCAATTCTTTACAGCCCAATATGCCTTGTGCTCAAGCTCAACTGGGAGGTGACAAGCTTTCCCATAGACAAGTCTATAAGGAGACATACCTATGGGAGTCTTGTAGGCAGTTCTGTAGGCCCATAATGCATCCTCTAATCTTAAGCTCCAATCCTTTCGGTTGGGAGAAACTGTCTTTTCAAGGATGGCTTTGATTTCTCTGTTGGACACTTCAGCTTGCCCATTCGTCTGAGGGTGGTAGGCTGTGGATGTTCTATGGATCACATTGTGTTTTCTGAGAAGGCTTTCCACTACCCTATTGCAAAAGTGGGTTCCTCTATCACTGATGATTGCTTTCGGTACTCCATGTCTGGCAAAGATGTTGGTCTTCACAAAGTCTACCACTGCCTTGGCATCATCAGTCTTAGTTGCTCTAGCCTCCACCCACTTGGATACATAATCCACTGCAAGGATGATATAAGTGTATCCAAAGGATGGTGGGAATGGTCCCATGAAGTCTATGCCCCAAACATCAAATACCTCATAGACCATGATGGAGTTCTGTGGCATTTGATTTCTTTTGCTCAAATTTCCGGTCTGTTGGCACCTAGCACATGTCCTGCAAAACAGAAAAGCATCTCGAAACATGGTGGGCCAAAATAGGCCACTTTCAAGTATCTTATGAGCAGTTTTCCTTGGACCAAAGTGTCCTCCACAACTATATGAATGACAAAAAGTAAGTACAGAGGCTATTTCTTGATCAGGAATGCATCTCCTTATCATTTGGTCAACACAATGTTTCCACAAATATGGCTCATCCCAAACATAGTATTTGGCATCCTTTTTTATTTTATCTTTAGTGTGCTTAGGCATGTCAAAAGTTAAGTTACCTGTCGCCAAGTAGTTTACCATATCGGCGTACCATGGCTCGTCAAACTGAGCAAGAAAGATTTGTTCAAGTAGGTCTTCCTTGGATTCTTCAGATTCAGGAAAGTGTTGCAAAGGAGGTTCGGAGGAGCTTGCTTGTGATGCAGTCTGTTGGTTGAGGTTCGGCGGCCGAAAAGGTTCTGAGTTCGGCGGCCGAATCTCTTCAGTTTTCGGAATGGGCTGTGGCGATGGATTCGGCTTCCGCAAGTCAATGGGGTTCGGCGGCCGAAGAATGTCTTCTTTCTGCACAGTGTTTTCCTGAAGTGTTGCGACAGAATCTGGTTCCTGAGGAGCAATAGGGTTCGGCGGCCGAAAGTGGGCTATGTTCGGCGGCCGAATGTCTTCTGCCTGCTTGATCTCAACTTGCTGAATGCTGCAGATTGTCAGTGTGGTACAGCCAGTAGCTCCAGTCATGCCTCAGAGTAGTGGCAGAGGTAGAGGGAGAGGGGCAGCCTCTACTTCTGCAGTAGGTTCCTGAGGTGGAAATCCGGTAGCCCCAGCACGGATTTTCACTGTGACACAGGAGGAGGCTAACACGTCGAACACAGTGGTGTCAGGTAATCTCATCATTGGGTGTTCAGATGTGTATGCTTTGATGGACCCCGGTGCTTCTCATTCCTTTATTGCGTCGAGAGCCATAGAGAGATTGGGTTTGATCAGTTCTGAGTTAGCGTATCCTCTCTGGGTCAGTGGACCTAAATGTGACCCATCAATGGCAGTGTTAGTCTGTCGTTTCAGTCCAGTGTTCATAGAGGGTAGATGCCTTCCAGCTGACCTTGTGGTTCTAGACTTGACAGATTTTGATGTCATTCTAGGGATGGATTGGCTATCTGCATATAGTGCTACTTTGGACGGTAGAGAGAAGATAGTGAGTCTCAGAGACCAGGATGGGTCAGAGTGTGTCTTCAGAGGAGACAGGAGAGGTACACCCAGAGGTATGATTTCAGCCCTTCAGGCTCGTCGTTTGCTTAGGAGGGGTTGTCAGGGGTTTCTAGCTTATGTGAGAGAGCTAGACAGTCAGGTAAAGGAACTAGCCACGGTCCCAGTAGTCCGAGAGTTTCTTGATGTTTTCCCAGACGAACTTCCAGGACTACCACCTGGTAGGGAGATAGAGTTTGAAATAGAATTGCTGCCTGATACCAGACCTATCTCTATTCCTCCCTACAGGATGGCGCCAGCAGAGTTAAAAGAGTTGAAAGACCAGTTACAGGACTTGGTAGATAAGGGTTTCATCCGCCCTAGTACCTCGCCTTGGGGTGCTCCAGTGCTTTTTGTTAGAAAGAAGGATGGATCCCTCAGACTTTGTATCGACTACAGACAGTTGAACAAGGTCACTACCAAGAATAGGTATCCGCTACCTAGGATTGATGATCTATTTGACCAGCTAGTTGGAGCAGGTTGTTTCTCGAAAATAGATCTGAGATCCGGGTATCATCAGTTAAGAGTCAGAGAGGCAGATGTACCAAAGACAGCTTTCAGGACCAGATATGGGCATTATGAGTTCTTAGTGATGCCGTTCGGGTTGACTAACGCCCCTGCAGCACTCATGGATCTCATGAACAGAGTTTTCAGTGAGTTTCTGGATCACTTTGTCATTGTTTTTATCAATGATATATTAGTGTATTCCAGAGATGCAGAGGAGCATGCCCAGCATCTGAGGATAGTTCTGCAGACACTGAGAGAGCATGGTTTGTATGCCAAGTTCTCGAAGTGTGAGTTTTGGTTGAGGAGCATTTCCTTCTTGGGACATGTGGTATCAGCAGAGGGTATTGAGGTAGACCCCAAGAAGATAGAGGCTGTAGCTAACTGGCCCAGACCCACGACAGTGACTGAGATTAAAAGCTTTCTGGGACTGGCAGGTTACTACAGGAGGTTCGTTCAGAACTTCTCAAAGATAGCAGCTCCTATGACCAAACTGACTTAGAAGAACCAGAAGTTTGTCTGGTCAGACCAGTGCGAGGAGAGCTTTGAGGAGCTCAAGCGGAGATTGACCACAGCACCAGTGTTAGCTCTGCCTGTCAGTAATGAGGATTTCACAGTATTCTGCGATGCATCTCGAGTGGGATTAGGCTGTGTTTTGATGCAGAGTGATAGGGTAATAGCTTATGCTTCTAGACAGTTGAAGAAGCACGAGTTGAATTACCCTACCCATGACCTAGAGATGGCAGCAGTTATCTTTGCACTTAAGATGTGGCGGCATTACCTCTACGGGGTTAACTACGAGATCTTCACTGATCATAAGAGTTTACAGTACATCTTGAGTCAGAGAGAGCTGAATTTGAGGCAGAGAAGATGGGTAGAATTGCTCAGTGATTATGATTGTAAGATCCAGTACCATCTGGGTAAGGCAAATGTTGTGGCAGACGCCCTAAGCCGGAAATCACTAGGCAGTTTATCCCATATAGCAGCCGAGCGGAGACCAGTAGTGATGGAGCTTTATAAGCTCTTAGAAGAGGGGTTACAGCTAGAGTTGTCTGGTACAGGTGCATTGATCGCACAGATGAGAGTGACACCTGTGTTTCTGGAGCAGATAGCTCAGAGACAGCACGAGGACCCAGAGTTGATGAAAATTGCCAGGACTGTTCAGTCAGGCAACAGTGCAGAGTTCAGATTTGACAGCAAAGGGATCCTCCATTATGGAAGTCAACTTTGTGTACCAGATAGTAGCAGTGTGAAGGAAGACATTATGAGGGAAGCTCATAATGCGAGATATAATGTTCACCCAGGAGCCACCAAGATGTATTAGGATCTGAAAAGGGTCTATTGGTGGCCAGCCATGAAGAAAGAAGTGGCACAGTTTGTGACAGCCTGTGAGGTTTGCCAAAGGGTGAAACTAGAGCATCAGAAACCAGCCAGAATGCTTAACCCATTGCCGATTCCAGAATGGAAATGGGAGAACATAACCATGGATTTTGTAGTGGGTTTACCAGCAACGTCCAATAGGATAGACTCTATATGGGTGATTGTGGACAGACTCACAAAATCTGCTCATTTTCTTCCAGTACAGAGTAACTATTCTGTGGATAAGTTGGCACAGGTATATCTAGATGAGATAGTGAGATTACATGGAGTGCCAGTGTCTATTGTTTCAGACAGAGGACCTCAGTTTACCTTCAGATTTTGGCGGAGTCTGCAGAGTGCGATGGGCACGAGGTTAGATTTTAGCACTGCTTTCCACCCACAGACTGATGGACAGTCAGAAAGGACCATCCAGACCATAGAGGATATGCTTCGACTGTGTGTGTTAGACTTTGGCGGTTCTTGGCGGCAGCATCTACCTTTGGTGGAGTTTGCCTACAATAACAGCCATCATGCTAGCATAGGGATGGCTCCTTATGAAGCTTTGTATGGGAGGAAGTGCAGATCCCCTGTTTGCTGGGAAGAGATAGGAGAAAAGGCTCTTGCAGGGCCAGAGTTAGTAGAGATTACCAGTAGAATGGTGCCCATGATCAGAGAGAGAATCAGAACAACACAGAGTAGACAGAAAAGTTATGCAGACATTCGCAGAAAGCAGTTAAGTTCCAAGAGGGTAATTGGGTATTGCTTAAAGTGTCTCCAATGAAAGGAGTGGTTCGTTTTGAGAAGTTAGCCCCACGATACATTGGACCCTTTGAGATCTTGCAAAGGATCGAAAATGTGTCGTATAAGCTGGATTTACCTGCTTCTATGGAGAGAATTCACCCGGTATTTCATGTTTCTATGCTACGACAGTTTGTGTCAGATCCGAATCAGGTTCTGAGTGAGCCTGAGGTGGAGATTCGTACAGATCTCACCTATATAGAGCAGCCAGTGCGGATTCTGGACACACAGATCAGACAGCTAAGCAACAAAGAGATCCCAATGGTGAAAGTTCTGTGGAACCACCATAATCTTGAAGAGTGCACCTGGGAGACGCGAGAATCGATGCTCCAGCAGTATCCATATTTGTTTTGAGGTTAGTTTCCTCCTTTTTATGTGTTGTTATTTGTTTTCGGATCATTCGAGGACGAATGTTCTTAAGGGGGGAAGAATGTAATACCCGGCTAGAGTCCGGCATCGGAATTCTACTTTTCGATGGAGTTTCGAATGTCGGACGTCTCTAGAAGGGTTAGAGTGATGTTTTTCTAACATGTTTTGGTATGTTGCATAGTTTTAAAGCATAAGGAAATGAGTTTTTGAGTGAAATGAACCAAGGCAGAAAAGCCAGGTTCGGCCGCCGAAGTTGAGGTTCGGCCGCCGAACATGCATGGCTTTCGGTTTCACGTGTGGCAGCCGAAGGTGGTCTGGCCAGCCACCTATAAATGGCCCTCAGTCGGTTGAAGCGGTAAGAGCACCGACATACTCACAAAGGACAGAGTTTCACCTCAGCAAGTGAAAGAAACGGTGCTCTTACCGCTTCAACCGACTGAGGGCCATTTATAGGTGGCTGGCCAGACCACCTTCGGCTGCCACACGTGAAACCGAAAGCCATGCAGGTTCGATCGCCGAACATGCATGGCTTTCGGTTTCACGTGTGGCAGCCGAAGGTGGTCTGGCCAGCCACCTATAAATGGCCCTCAGTCGGTTGAAGCGGTAAGAGCACCGTTTCTTTCACTTGCTGAGATGAAACTCTGTCCTTTGTGAGTATGTCTTCATGTTTTCATTAAATCAAGCAAAGATTTGATTAGTTTTCATGATTATTTGAAGGTTTTAAGCTAAAAACTCAAAGTTGTGAAGTTTGGAGAGTTTGAAGGAGAGTTGCTCCAAAACTCCACGTTAGGATCATTCATCTACTTGTTTTCACAAGGTAAGTGACGATCCTGAGCTTGTTTTTATGTTTTCTGAAGGTTTTATGGGGTTTATGGAGAGAGTTGCATGAATAGGGTTAGTTGTGAGTTTTTTATGATTTTGTGCATAGAGCTTGTTTCTGTGTTGTTTTTGTTGTGTGTGTGGGGTTTTAAGGTAGTTGCTGACCCCTTTGAGCATATACATGAGTGTATGCAAGTGGAAGTATTGAGGTGTGTGAAGTGGAGTGAGTTTTGTGCATTGGGCGAGAGGCAGGGCAAGTTTCTGCCCTGCTGATGAACTCAGGTTCGGCAGCCGAAGGTACATTCGGCCGCCGAACCCCTGAGGAGGTGTGAGGAGGTGGCTTCGGCTGCCTAAGCTTGCCCCCGAGCTTTTAGACTTTCGGCTCTGGAGGGAAGTTCGGCCGCCGAAGGTACCGCCGAAGGTTAGAGACTTTCGTCTCTGGAGTGCCTTTCAGCCTCCGAAACTTGCCCCCGAAAGGGTTCGGCAGCCGAAAGTGGAAGTTCGGCCGCCGAAGGTGCTTGAGTTTCGTCTCTGGAGAGAACTTTCGGCCGCCGAACCTGCCGCCGAAAGTGTCCTGTCTAGCTTTTCTTTGCATGCTTTGCATGGATGTTTGAGTGAGTTTAAGGGGATTCTTGGGGAGTTTAATAGAGTTGGTCATAAGCTAGTTTGGTCCCTCATTTGCGTCTATCTGTATAGGTACAGACCAGAGGAACCAGAGAGAGCAGCAGTGAGTACTGCTCCAGAGCTTTCAGAGCCTGCAGAGTCAGTCAGTCCAGATAGCCAGAGGTGAGTGGAACCAAACTTAACTTTTTTAATTGAACAATGGAATGTTTTAGCATATCTCATGCATCATGCTTATGCAATAGGTGGATGGCATTAGTATCCACGAATATGTTGCATTGCATAGTTCTTTGTTGATGTGGGTAAATGCTGAATGATCCAATAGTCTCAGACAGGAAGTCCAGGAGCCTTTGACTACGCCCTGGCAGGTATAGTAAAGACCAGGAGCCTTTGACTACGCCCTGGCAATTATAGTAAAGACCAGGAGCCTTTGACTACGCCCTGGCAATGGTAAGTACAGAGGTGTTATATACACATATACATATATGACAGGAAGACCAGGTGCTCGATTCTACGCCCTGGCACAGAGTTACTGGGACTATGTGGTGACAGGTTTACTCTTGATGTGGTTTGACTGTGTTATGACGCATTCCATGAGATCATATTTTAATGAATTGTTTTACTGTTCTACTCACTGGGCTATAGAGCTCATCCCACTCCCTTAACCCCAGTTTTGCAGGTTCAGTGTACAGTATACAGAGGAGATCCACAAAGTACAGAAAGAGTAAAGAGACTTGTAATAGCTTAGAGTGGACATGTAATAGTAAAGAGATGTAATAGTTGTGTATAAAGTTAGAAATGTGCTTGACTTAGTGATGTTGTTCATAACATGATCTGTATATGTATATATGTTGTACTGTATGTGAAAAAACCAGGCTTAACAGGTATGAGTTAACCCATCTAGAGCAAGCTCTAGTCAGGGGTACAGAGTACAGAGTACAGAGTACAGAGATAGTGCATGCATAGGTTAAGCCTTGGTTCAGAAAAGAGTTTTTATTTTCACAGAAAATGTATGATCATGTATGAGATTTACAGGTACACAGAGAGTATAGCAGGCTTGCTACGGGTTCTGGCGGCCTTAAGCCGACCTGAATCCTAGCGCCGGTGACGGTCCTTTTTGGGGTCGTTACAGTATCCACCCCCACCTTACTATCCAAATCCAGCAAACCCTACCTCAGAAAATGTTGCACCACCTCCACCACCTACAGAACCAGCAGCCCCAGCTACTCAACCTTCTAGACCTAGCTCAGCCAGTGGGAGCAAGGTCAAGATGACAGACTACATGAAGTTGGGTGCTCCCCAGTATGAAAAAGGGGATGACCCATTTGTGTATCTTGAAAGGGTTAAGGTGATCACAGATGAGATTGGGGCTGATGATAGTAGAGCCATACAGATGGCTGGGTTCACACTCAAGTGCAAGAAGGCACGAGAGTGGTTCAAGAATTATGTGAACCCGAGGGTGGACAGCATGTCTTGGGAAGAGTTTGTAAACGAGTTTGCAGGATGGGCTTTCCCAGATAGTTCAAGGGAGCTGAAGATGATAAAGTTTGAGCAGTTGAGGCAGACTGATGAGATGAGTGTAGAGGAGTTCACAGACAGATTCTTGGAGCTGTTGCCTTTTGCAGGGCAAAATCTTGACTCGGATCAAAAAAGGTCAAGGAGGTATATCATGAAACTCCACTCCAGATATTCCTCCTTGATCTAGTCAGCAGATAGGGAGAGCTTCCATGCCATAGTGGATATGGCCCGGAAAATGGAGGCCAGTGCCATCGTTCAGGGGACAGTTAAGCAGTCAGTGGCACAGCCTTCTAGTTCTAAGACCCCAGGCTCTTCTTCTTTTAGTGCAGCAGCTTCAGGCAGCAAGAGGTGGAGCAGTACCACCAAGAAGTCGAGGAAGAATAAGTTTTGGAACAAGGTCAAGTCCAGTCTGGGACTGGGGAGTGGCGCGAGTTCTGGTGCAGATAATGCAGTATGCAAGAAGTGTGGGAGACCGCACAAGGGAGTATGTCTGGTTGGGACGACAGCCTGCTTCAGATGTGTGCAGGAGGGACACATGGCTCGGGAGTGTCCTAGGGCAGCTTTTGGAGCACAGTCTCAGCAGACAGCTTCTGGTAGTGTAGCTCAGCCAGCAACTCCAGCCACGACTCAGGCCAGTGGCAAAGGCAGAGGGAGAGGGTCAGCCTCTTCTTCAGCGGGTTTCAGAGGTAAAGGTCCATCAGCTTCAGCACGGATCTTCACAATGACTCAGCAGGAGGCAGATGCATCTAATACCGTGGTGGCAGGTAATTTAGTCATTGGTTGTTCAGATGTGTTTGCCTTGATGGACCCGGGTGCATCTCATTCTTTTATTGCTCCGAGGGCCGTAGAGAGGTTAGGGTTGATGATCTCTGAGTTAGAGTGTCCTCTCTGGGTCAGTGGACCCAAGTGTGATCCATCAGTGGCAGAGTCAGTCTGCCAGTGTAGTTCTGTGTTTGTTGAGGGAAGATGCTTGTCCGCCGACCTGGTGGTCTAGATTTGACAGATTTTGACGTCATTCTAGGGATGGACTGGTTATTTACCCATGGTGCTACCTTGGATTGCAGGGACAAGGTAGTCAGGTTCAGAGGTCAGGATGGGTCAGAAGTTGTCTTCAGGGGAGATAGGAGGGGTACACCTAGAGGTCTGATATCAGCTCTTCAGGCTCGTAGGTTGCTTAGGAAGGGATGTCAGGGGTATTTGGCTCATGTGAGAGAGCTTAGCAGTCAGGTTAGAGAACCCGCCTCGGTGCCAGTGGTTAGAGAGTTTCTAGACGTCTTCCCAGACGAGCTGCCAGGTTTACCACCTGCTAGGGAGATAGAGTTTGAGATAGAACTGATGCCTGGAACCCGACCGATCTCTATCCCTCCCTACAGGATGGCTCCAGCCGAGTTGAAAGAGTTGAAAGAACAGTTGCAAGAGTTGGTAGAAAAGGGCTTCATCCGACCGAGTACCTCACCTTGGGGTGCTCCAGTCTTGTTTGTGAGAAAGAAGGATGGATCCCTTAGACTTTGTATCGACTACAGGCAGTTGAACAAAGTCACTACCAAGAACAAGTACCCATTGCCAAGGATCGACGATCTATTCGACCAGCTAGCTGGAGCAGGTTGTTTCTCCAAAATAGATCTGAGATCGGGGTACCATCAGCTGAGGATCAGAGATGAGGATGTGCCAAAGACAGCTTTCAGAACCAGATATGGGCATTTTGAGTTCCTTGTAATGCCGTTCGGGTTAACCAACGCCCCTGCAGCATTCATGGATCTCATGAACAGAGTGTTTAGCCAGTACCTGGATCACTTCGTTATTGTCTTCATAGATGATATCTTAGTGTATTCCAGGAATGCAGAGGAGCATGCCCATCATCTGAGGTTGGTTCTGCAGACCTTGAGGGAACATGGCTTGTATGCCAAGTTCTCTAAGTGTGAGTTCTGGCTGAGGAGCATTTCATTCTTGGAGCATGTAGTGTCAGAAAATGGAATAAAGGTGGACCCCAAGAAGACAGAAACTGTGGCTAACTGGCCTAGACCCACTTCAGTGACAGAGATAAGAAATTTCTTGGGTTTGGCAGGTTACTACAGGAGGTTCGTTCAGGACTTCTCGAAAATAGCAGCTCCTCTGACCAGGTTGACCAGGAAGAATCAGAAGTTTGTGTGGACCGACCAGTGCGAAGAGAGTTTTGAAGAGCTTAAGAAGAGGTTGACTTCAGCACCAGTGTTAGCTCTGACATCTAGTGATGAGGACTTTACAATCTTTTGTGATGCGTCTCGTGTGGGACTGGGTTGTGTACTAATGCAGAATGAGAGGGTGATTGCTTATGCTTCTAGGCAACTGAAGAAGCATGAGTTGAATTACCCCACGCATGACCTAGAAATGGCAGCAGTAATCTTTGCGCTTAAGATGTGAAGGCACTACCTCTATGGGGTAAAATGTGAGATCTTTACAGATCATAAGAGCCTGCAGCACATCCTGAGTCAAAGAGATTTGAACTTGAGACAGAGGAGATGGGTAGAGCTGCTGAGTGATTATGATTGCAAGATTCAGTATCATCCGGGTAAGGCGAATGTTGTGGCAGACGCCCTAAGCCGGAAGTCACTAGGCAGTTTATCCCACATATCGACAGAGAGGAGGCCAGTGGTGAAGGAGTTTTACAAGCTCGTTAAGGAAGGTCTACAGTTGGAGTTGTCTGGTACAGGTGCTTTGGTAGCCAAGATGAGAGTGGCACCCGTGTTTCTAGAGCAGGTGGCTCAGAAACAGCATGAGGACCCAGAGTTAGTGAAGATTGCCAGGACTGTTCAGTCAGGCAAAGATAGTGAGTTCAGATTTGACAATAAGGGGATCCTCCGCTATGGGAGTCGATTGTGTGTACCAGATGACATAGGGCTAAAAGGAGACATTATGAGAGAGGCTCATAATGCAAGATACAGTGTTCACCCCGGAGCCACTAAGATGTATCAAGATTTGAAGAAAGTTTATTGGTGGCCAGCGATGAAGAAAGAAGTGGCACAGTTTGTGTCAGCCTGCGAAGTGTGTCAGAGGGTGAAGCTGGAACATCAGAAGCCGGCTGGAATGCTTAACCCGCTACCTATTCCAGAGTGGAAATGGGAGAATATAGCTATGGACTTCATAGTGGGGTTACCGGCGACGTCCAACAGATTAGACTCCATATGGGTGATTGTGGACAAACTCACCAAATCTGCTCACTTCATCCCTGTCAGGAGTGGCTATTCTGTGGACAAGTTGGCGCAGGTGTATGTTGATGAGATCGTCAGGCTGCATGGGGTTCCTGTTTCAATAGTGTCTGATAGAGGGCCCCAGTTCACCTCCAGGTTTTGGCGGAGTCTGCAGAATGCCATGGGTACTAGGTTGGATTTCAGTACTGCCTTCCACCCCCAGACTGACGGACAGTGAGAGAGGACCATCCAGACCATAGAGGATATGTTAAGAATGTGTGTGCTGGACTTTGGCGGTTCTTGGAGGCAACATCTACCTTTGATGGAGTTTACCTACAATAACAGCCATCATGCTAGCATCAGGATGGCTCCATATGAAGCTTTATATGGAAGGAAGTGCAGGTCACCTGTTTGCTGGGAAGAAGTTGGAGAAAAGGCCTTAGCAGGGCCTGAACTAGTAGAGATCACCAGCAGGGTGGTACCCATAATCAGAGAGAGAATCAAGACTGCTGCAAGCAGACAGAAGAGTTATGCAGACGTCCGCAGAAGACAAGTAGAGTTTCAGGAGGGGGATCTGGTATTGCTCAAGGTGTCTCCAATGAAAGGAGTGGTTCGCTTTGGGAAGAAAGGTAAACTAGCCCCACGATACATCGAACCCTTTGAAGTCTTGCAAAGGATTGGGAATGTGTCGTACAAGCTGGATTTACCTGCTTCAATGGAAAGAATCCATCCAGTTTTCCATGTTTCCATGTTGAGAAAGTTCGTGTCAGATCCGGGCAAGGTTCTTAGTGAGCCTGATGTGGAGATCCAAGAGGATCTCACCTATGTTGAGCAGCCAGTACGGATCATAGACACCCAGATCAGAAAGCTAAGAAACAAGGAAATCCCGATGGTGAAAGTCTTGTGGAACCACCACAATTTGGAAGAGTGCACCTGGGAGACACGGGAGTCCATGCTCCAGCAATACCCTTATCTTTTCTAAGGTTAGTTCCTTGTGAGTTTTATGTGCTTTGTATGTATGTTATGTGTATGCAATGCTATGTGCTAGTTGAGGAACATTCGGGGACGAATGTTCTTCAGGGGGGGAGAATGTAATACCCAGCTAGACTCCGGTATCGGAATTCCTACCGTCTGGTGGAATCTCGGATGTCGGAGACCTCTAGAAGGGTAAAACCATGTTTTCATGAAATGTTTTAATGTTTTTGATGATTTTAAGTAAAGAGGAAATGAGTTTTTACATGAAAACAACCTTGGAGGAAAACTCAGGTTCGGCCGCCGAAACTCAAAGTTCGGCCGGCGAACATGCATGCATTTCGGGTGTGCTTTAGGCCTCCGAAGGCATAAGTGAGGGAAGTCCAGGTTCGGCCGCCGAACCTCAAGTTCGGCCGCCGAACATGGCATGCATGCGGAGGCACGTTCCGCCCCCGAACGTGGCCTGGCCAGCCACTATAAAAGAGTCCCTTAGCCGAAAACGGGCGAGCTTTTTCCCCATTTTCGGCCAAGGTGAGCTCTCCGCCGTCCCTCACCAATCTTTGATGTTTTTCCTCTAGATCTTTCAAGATTTTCATCTGTTTTAACTTTGTTTTGAAGATTTGAGCTTTTGAGCAAAGTTTTGGAGCTTGGAGGTTCAAGAACCCACTCTCTCCCACCTCCGAGTTTTAGGTCGTCTCTCTCTCGATCTTCAAGAGGTAAGAGCCGATCTTAAGCTCATTGCATGTTTTAAGTAAGTTTTATGAAGATCTTTGGGGTAGAATGCATGTTTAGCTTATAGTTAGGTTTTTGAGTTTATGTTATTTTTTGAGCAATGTATGTTGGATTTGTGCTGCTTGATGTGTTGTAGTTGGGGTTTAAGGTAGTTTGAGACCCCTAGGAGCTTGTATGCATGTTTTGGTTGAGCTAAATGCATAATGGCATGAGTTTGAGGCATTTGTGCATGTTTGAACCAAGTTTCTGCCCTTCGGGAGAAACTAGGTTCGGCGGCCGAAAGGACTTTCGGCCGCCGAACCCTCTTGTGGAGGCAGCCTTCGGCTGCCGAAGCTTGCCCCCGAAAGGAGACTTTCGTCTCTGTCTGGGAGTTTCGGCCGCCGAAAGTGCCGCCGAACATGCATGAGTTTCGCCTCTGTCTGGGAGTTTCGGCCGCCGAAGGTGCCGCCGAAGGTGCCGCCGAACCTGCCTGACTTTCGGCTTTGGAGGGACTTTCGGCCGCCGAACCTACCGCTGAAAGTGCCCTGTCCAGCCTTCTTTTACATGTTTTGCATGATTGTTTCATGATGTTTCAGGGGGTTTTTGGGGAGTAGTTTAGAGTTATGTTCATGTTTGGTTGGTCCCTCATTTGAGTCCACCTGTGTAGGTTCGGACCCGAGGAACCGAGGACCCCAGCAGTGAGTTCAGCTGCTTCTGAGTCAGTAGAGCTTCAGCTAGAGGTGAGTAGAATAACTCTTATGCTTTTAAATAATAAACCCGTTTTAGCATGATTCACGCATCATGAATGCCATGAGATATTTTAGGTTGTTTGCATTAGAAATCACGAATATGTTGCATTGCATAATATGTTGATGATGTGGATGAATGTTGAATGATCCTTTAGTCCTCATATGTTATGATATGATGATGATACGGTACGAAAGACCAGTGAGGCCCATTCTACGCCCCGGCACTATGTAAGAGAAAGACCAGTGAGGTCCATTCTACGCCCCTGGCATTATGGAATGTTATGTCATGCTATGTTATGATTATGTAAGAGAAAGACCAGTGAGGCCCATTCTACGCCCCTGGCACAGTTGGAACATGTAGAGGACTATTGGTGACAAATTCATCCTTGATGTGATTAGCTGTGATGTGATGCATTTCATGTTGTCATATGTTTCAAATGTTTTATTATTCTGCTCACTGGGCTCTTGTAGCTCACCCCTCTCCCTTAACCCCAGGCTTGCAGGTACAGGGTAGACCAAGAGGTCAGCAAGAGTAATGAAGTCTTATGCATGTAATAGCTAGAGTGTGGACATGACAAATTATAGAATGATGTAATGTAAAAGTACAGTATAGATATATTATGAAATGATGTTTAAGGATGTTAGAAGTGTGCTTGACCATAGTATATTGTAATCCCTTTTTAATACATGATCTTAGATGTTTTATACTGCTTATGTTTAGCCAACTCAACACATGTTATGCCACCCATTGGGGGCATTGATGAGATCCCACTGAGGGGTTAAGTTTATGATTATGGCTATGTTCAGTGCATGCACAGGTTGAGTTTGGTGTATGAGAAAATGAAAGAAAGAAAAGTTTTAATTTTTATGTATGTTGTTGATCATGTATGGGATTAATCAGGTTCACAGGATGTATGTTAGGCTTGCTATGGGTCCCGGCGGCCTTAAGTCGACCCGGATCCTAGCGCCAATAGCGGTCCGATTTTCGGGTCGTTACATGGATGATAAGCGTCGGATCCACACCTGTTACATCTTTTAGAGGCCAAGCGAAAGTGGTCACTTTTTATTTCAGTAATTCTATTAATTTATTCTTTGCTTCACATAATGCAATTTTGAATCATAACTTTTTATCTATACCTAATTGGACCTCTTCTATCGGGTCTACTGCTTCTAGCTTTATGTGGGAGTTTGATTTTTCCAATAGGTTGTTAGGCATCATCGCTTTTTTGAGGTTATTTATGGAGTGTCTATAGCATTCTTGGGCTGACTTTTGGCTGCCTCGAATAACAGCTAATCCTCATGGAGTTGGTAACTTTAGACAGATAGCAACCATGTTAATAACTATCTCGTGATATTTTAAGACTGGGTGACCGAGTATTACACTGTAGGCAAGTGGGATGTCTACCACTACAAATTCTGCATACGGTTTTCGCTTGCGCTTTTTATCACCCAGCACAAAAGGGAGATTAATGGTGCCCAATATTGCCATGATTTTATCTCCTAATCCTACTAATAGTTAGGAGACCTTAGTAAGGTTATTTTTTTATCTAAACCTAGCTTATTAAAGATATCTAGGGTGAGGAGATTGAAGGAACTACCTGTGTCGATCAAAACTCGCCTCACCTCATACCTATTCAGTCGTATACTGATGACTAGCGGGTCATTTTGAAAAAACCCCATCATGTTATCTACAGATCCGAACGTTACCTCCTGTTTTGCCCATGGTTCCTACTTAATGGACATGACATCTTTAGAGATGCATTTGTTCTTTCCCTTGCCGTCGTTGGATCCTCTTGAAATCACATGTATAACCCCTATAGGTTCACTGTCAGTGGGTAGTTTCAGGAGTTGTTACCTCAGGTTCAAGCCTCCTTTCTTCTTTATTCTTTCTAGCAAACTTTCAAAGCGTGTCGTCTCTTATTAATCTCTCAATCTTGTCTTTTAGTTGTCGACATTCCTCTATTGTATGCCCGTGGTCTTCATGAAAATGGCAGTACTTAGTCCTGTCTCGCCTTCCATCTTTCTCAGAGTTGAGCTTGGGAGGCCATCTAACCTCTTTATCGTTTTTTCTTATCCATATTAAAATATGTGTCTGTGAGTCATTCAATGGAGTGTAATTTTTATACTTACCTCGATTGTCCCTTCCTCGGGACAATGGGTAGTTCCTACGGTCTCTTTCATACCCTTGCCTCTCCGGCTTTTGGGTTTACTTTTGATTTGTCCTCTTGTCTTCTCTCAATGCCTATACTTCATCATCAGTTTTCGCTTGCGCTTTTTATCACCCAGCACAAAAGGGAGATTAATGGTGCCCAATATTGCCATGATTTTATCTCCTAATCCTACTAATAGTTAGGAGACCTTAGTAAGGTTATTTTTTTATCTAAACCTAGCTTATTAAAGATATCTAGGGTGAGGAGATTGAAGGAACTACCTGTGTCGATCAAAACTCGCCTCACCTCATACCTATTCAGTCGTATACTGATGACTAGCGGGTCATTTTGAAAAAACCCCATCATGTTATCTACAGATCCGAACGTTACCTCCTGTTTTGCCCATGGTTCCTACTTAATGGACATGACATCTTTAGAGATGCATTTGTTCTTTCCCTTGCCGTCGTTGGATCCTCTTGAAATCACATGTATAACCCCTATAGGTTCACTGTCAGTGGGTAGTTTCAGGAGTTGTTACCTCAGGTTCAAGCCTCCTTTCTTCTTTATTCTTTCTAGCAAACTTTCAAAGCGTGTCGTCTCTTATTAATCTCTCAATCTTGTCTTTTAGTTGTCGACATTCCTCTATTGTATGCCCGTGGTCTTCATGAAAATGGCAGTACTTAGTCCTGTCTCGCCTTCCATCTTTCTCAGAGTTGAGCTTGGGAGGCCATCTAACCTCTTTATCGTTTTTTCTTATCCATATTAAAATATGTGTCTGTGAGTCATTCAATGGAGTGTAATTTTTATACTTACCTCGATTGTCCCTTCCTCGGGACAATGGGTAGTTCCTACGGTCTCTTTCATACCCTTGCCTCTCCGGCTTTTGGGTTTACTTTTGATTTGTCCTCTTGTCTTCTCTCAATGCCTATACTTCATCATCAGTCTTATGTACTTTTGAGCTTTATCCATTAACTATTGATAAGTGGCGGCAGGGTTCTTGATCAAAGAGTCCATGAATTTGATGTTGCACGCTCCCTTTTTTAATGGTTCACACGCTATTTCGTGATTTAACTCTTCTACCTGTATTGCTTCAGCATTGAAACGTGAGATAAAACTTCTTAAAAACTCGCCCTCTCCTTGGTGGATCTTCTGTAAGTCAGAGGAGAGCTTTTTAGGAAGTATGCAGGTGATAAATCCATATTTAAACAACATAGCAAATTATGCAAAGCTTTGAATAGAACCTAGCTTAGATGTGGGTATCATTTATGAGTCAAACCTGTGAGTGTGGATGGAAAATCTCGACACAACACAAAGTCATTGACGTCTTGAAGTTACAAAATTATTCTGAAGATTACCAAATGACTCTTGAAATCTGCTATTCTGTCATACTTGTCCAAGCTTGGTAGCTTGAACTTAGTAGGAAAAGTTTCTACTAGGATTTCCTCTGATAGGGATGAGGCATCAACCAGGCCATAGTCCTCATCTTGCTCCTTCTAGTACTTTTGCGTGGCTCGAATAAGCTTCTAGTCAACGTTGTTTGGAGCCTCGTCTGACGACTCCTCATCCTCCATCTTGGCCTTCCCTTTAGATTGTGTTTGGATCACTTCGGTTCGAGTCCTTGGGGTATCAATGAAGGCTTCCTCCCTGATCCTAGGAGTAAAAAATGAGGTCTTTTCCAAAGCTTTATACTGCTCTAGAGTGGCCTGTGGCCTTTTACTATACTGAAGCATTTACTATTTAATTAGATTGTTGAGATTTGCCTCATTGACCATAGAGAGTGTGTTTAGTCCCCTGCCAAGAGTGGAAAAAATGATGGCGCCCTTGCTAGCAGCAGTCTTAGCAGTAGCTCGTGAATTGTCAGCCATTTAGAGAATGGAAGAAAAGAAATATTTCCTTTTAAGAGAAAGTGAATAAGAGAACAACTTTAATCCAAATGAACAGAGAGAATTCACTGGAGTTTACAACAATTGAACCAAATGATGTGACTAAAATGGAGTTGATATGTGATTGATCAATCTGCAAGAAAGAAGACATGAGATGGTTAGCACCTACAGTAGCCACTCCAAAACTCAAGTCATTAAGTTGGTAAAAGGAGTGAATGTAATGAATTGCTTAGAATTCAAGAATGGTTATATAAAAATGTGTACCTTGATTTCTGTGTTCGTTAGCTTTTATATTGTAAGAAAGCAGAGTTGGTTGTCAAATCTCCTGAAAATTCGACTGACACTGGCTAATGGATAAGTAATCCTGTGATTACAGGTGTAACGGAGATCTACTGGATTGTATCTATTAATGGTAACTTTTTATGAAATCTCATTCTTATTAAGAGAGGGCAAATTTTAATAAAGAATCAGGTGTTACAGTGTCTGAATTTTTCTTTCCACTAATGGAACCATGTATCATCTTATCAAATCCGTACTGCATAATTCTGTTTTATATTAAAAATTCATAATGGCTATGCATCACTATTAAATTAAATCCGTCACGGCACCGAATTCAAATTTGATTAATTTGATTGATATGTAATTAAATTTGGAATGAAAATGTAAAAAATTAATATCCATCGAGTTTCATATTAGAATTAAATAATTAATTAAATATGAAATATATATTTTATACTGATCTTGATAATTTTTTTATATTTTCATTTGGAAAATAAAATTTAAATATGTTATATAAATATTAAAATTTTAAAATAACTTTATTATTGAGAAATTATTGAAATTTTATATAAATATTATTAAATAAACTTTATCATAATCTATTTGAATTGGTCCTCAATTAATTTTAATTAATAATCTAAAAATTATTTTTAATTAAAATTTAATCAAAATAAATTTTAGCAATATATAATTCAGTTTAAAAAATATTTTATGCATTAAATATTAATTACTCAAAATCATTTGTATAAATAATTACTTAATTATAGTAATATTTTTCTAAAATTATATATATTAAATAAATAAATGAAAATTACTAGATTCCTAAACTATAAATTATTAATAAAATTTTTTTATGCAGAGTATTATTAAGTATATAGCACTAAATAGGTTCAGATAATATTATACTTTAATTGAATTTGAAACCAATGTATAAGATGTTAGATAAATTTCAATAGAGTTTGAACTAAATTTAAATATAAAATATAGAAAAAATGGCGAACCGAATATAACCTCTTAAAATTTTTGTAATTTCACTTGATTAAATTGTTAATTAAATTCTATTGTAATACCCAGCTAGACTCCGGTATCGGAATTTCTACCGTCCGGTGGAATCTCGGATGTCGGAAACCTCTAGAAGGGTAAAACCATGTTTTCATGAAATATTTTAATGTTTTTGATGATTTTAAGTAAAAAGGAAATTAGTTTTTAGAATAAAAACACCCTTGGAGGAAACTCAGGTTCGGCCGCCGAAACTCAAAGTTCGGCCGCCGAACATGCATGCTTTTCGGGTGAGCCTTAGGCCCCCCCGAAGGCATAAGTGAGGGAAGCCCAGGTTCGGCCGCCGAACCTCAAGTTCGGCCGCCGAACATGGCATGCATGCGGGGGCACGTTCGGCTCCCGAATGTGGCCTGGCCAGCCACTATAAAAGAGCCCCTTAGCCGAAATGGGCGAGCTTTCTCCCCATTTTCGGCCAAGGTGAGCCCTTCCGCCATTCCTCACCATTCTTGAGTTCTTTCCTTCAAATCTTTCAAGATTTTCACAAGTTTTTACGTTGTTTTGAAGATTTTCGAGTTTAAAGCAAGTTTTGGAGCTTTGAGGTTCAAGAACTCAAAATCTCCCACCTCCGAGTTTAGGACGTCTCTCCCTCGATCTTCAAGAGGTAAGAGCCGATCTTAAGCCCATTTCATGTTTAAAGTAAGTTTTATGCAAGATCTATGGGGTAGAATGCATATTTAGCTCATAGTTAGGTTTTTGAGTTAATGTTGTGTTTTGAACAATGTATGTTGGATTGTGTTGTTGTTGTGTGTTGTAGTTGGGGTTTAAGTTAGTTTGAAGCCCCTAGGAGCCAATGTATGTATTTTTGCATGGTTTGGATGAGTTATATGCATGATTGGAGGTTTTGGAGGCAAATGTGCTTGAAGGAGCCAAGTTTCTGCCCTTTGGCAGAAACCAGGTTCGGCAGCCGAAGGAACTTTCGGCCGTCGAACATGGCTGGGGAGGCAGGCCTTTCGGCTGCCGAAGTTGCCCCCGAAAAGAGACTTTCGTCTCTGTCTGGGACTTTCGGCCGCCGAAGGTGCCGCCGAACCTGCCTGGGTTTCGGCTCTGGAAGGACTTTCGGCCGTCGAAGGTGCCGCCGAACCTGCCCTGTTCTGCCTTCCTTTGCATGTTTTTACATGATTGTTTTGAGGTGTTTTAGGGGGTTTTTGGGGGATGTTTTTAGAGTCATGTTCTAGTCGTTTGGTCCCTCATTTGAGTCCACCTGTGTAGGTTCGGACCCGAGGAACCGAGGACCCCAGCAGTGAGTCAGCTGCTTCAGTCAGTGTCAGAGCTAGCCAGAGGTGAGTGGAATGTCTCTTATGCTTTTAAATAAATAAATAAATCAGTTTTGAGCATGTTCATGCATCACGGATGCCATGTGATATTCTAGGATGCTCGCATTAGAAATCACGAATATGTTGCATTGCATAATATGTTGTTAATGTGGATGAACGTTGAATGATCCATTAGCTCTCATATGTTATGACATGATGTTATGATATGGAAGTCCAGGTGTGGCCTGCACTACGCCCCTGGCACTATGTAAGAGAAAGACCGGATGTGGCCTGCGCTACGCCCCCGGCATCATGGATTATGTATGTTATGTTATGTTATGTATAAGAGAAAGACCAGGTGTGGCCTGCACTACGCCCCTGGCATGATTGGATTATGTAGAGGGCTAAATGGTGACAAGTTCATCCTTGATATGATTAGTTGTGAAGTGATGCATTTCATGTTATCATATGTTTTAAATGCTTTACTATTCTGCTCACTGGTCTCTAGTAGCTCACCCCTCTCCCAAATTCCCCAGGTTTGTAGGTACGAGTTAGACAGAGAAGTCAAGAAGAGTAATGAAGTCTTATGTATGTAATAGTTAGAAAGTGGACATGACAGATTGTATAATGATGTATAGATATGTAATGTAATGATATTGAGGTTAGAAGTGTGCTTGACCATAGTTTAATGTAATCCCTTTTGAAACATGATCTTAATGTTATTGATGTCCATGTTTAGCCAACTCAACTCTTGTTATGCCACCCATTGGGGGGCATTGATGAGATCCCATAGAGGGGTCAAGTTTATGATTATGTATATGTTCAGTGCATGCACAGGTTGAGTTTGGTGATTGATAGAATGTATGAAAGAAAAGTTTTAAATTTTTATGTATGTTGTTGATCATGTATGGGATTAAATAGGTTTACAGGTTGCATGTCAGGCTTGCTACGGGTCCCGGCGGCCTTAAGCCGATCTGGATCCTAGCGCCGGTAGCGGTCCGATTTTCGGGTCGTTACAGAATGGTATCAGAGCCCTAGGTTCATATGGTCGGACCTAGAGTGTCGGGCTCATAGATGTTATAGAAGGTCAAGCACAGTAGGAAAGGTCATGTCCACTAGGATAGGATGTGGAGTCCTGTCTTACATGATGATGTGAAATGCTATGATATGAATGATATGCTATGATGTGTGATGCGGGTTCATGTGTGCCCACATGAACCATATGAAGCTAATGTTTATGTGATGTGTACTGTTTTTCAGAAAACAGGATGAGAGGAACTCGTCGATCAGCAAGATTGACTGGAGTACCACCTGAGGATGAGGGCACGAGCGCCCGTCCTCCAGCATTGCCTAGGGCAATGTCTAGTAGGTCTAGCAGAGAAAGAGCAGTAAGAGACCCTAGAAGGTCTTTGGATCTGGGTAGAAGCAGATCAGTCAAAGGAACAGTTCAGGGAGGAGCGTCAAAGGACATGGGGGATGATATGGATGTAGAGCAGAGGAGGGATGGCAGTCTGGGAGTCAGTATGTCAGAAGAAGGAATGGGAGAATCCCAAGGAGGCACTCAAGCCTCGGGATTTGTTCAGCCACCTTACTTGTAACGACCCGAAAATCGGACCGTTACCGGCGCTAGGATCCGGGTCGGCTTAAGGCCGCCAAGACCCGTAGCAAGCCTGACATTCATCCTGAAAACCTGTTTAATCCCATACATGATCAACAACATACATAAAAATTTAAAACTTTTTCCTTCAAACATCCAACTCAACCTGAACATACATGTACATAGTCATGATCATAATCATGATCCCTCTGTGGGATCTCATCAATGCCCCAATGGGCGATACATCATAAGTTGAGTTGGCTTTCATAAATATTATAAAACATTTTTGATCATGTAATAAAAAGGATACCTCATACACAATGTCAAGCACAATATCTAATCCTCAATATCAATACATGACTGAAACTGTACTTTTACATAACATTAATACATTTATCATGTCCACACTATCTATTACATAAACCAGACTTCATTACTCTTGTAAACCTCCTGGTCTACCCTGTACCTGCAATCCTGGGGAAATGGGAGAGGGGTGAGCTACTAGAGCCCAGTGAGCAGAATAATAAAACATTTAAATCATATGGATCATGGAATGCATCACATCATAGCTAATCACATCAAGGATGAACTTGTCACCAATAGCCCTCTACATGGTCCAACTGTGCCAGAACGTAGAATGGGTCCTGGTCTTTCCCTTACATATCATAACATAACAGTGTCCAACTGTGCCAGAACGTAGAATGGGTCCTGGTCTTTCTCTTACATAGTGCCAGCGAACGTAGAATGGGTCCCACTGGTCTTACTTTCCGTACCGTACATATCACATCGTCATATCATAGATCGAGGGCTATGG
The DNA here is from genome assembly GCF_001659605.2 of Manihot esculenta. Taxonomy (NCBI): domain Eukaryota; kingdom Viridiplantae; phylum Streptophyta; class Magnoliopsida; order Malpighiales; family Euphorbiaceae; genus Manihot; species Manihot esculenta. The sequence goes on along the minus strand of NC_035164.2, from coordinate 8,640,842 downwards.
ATCATCCAACATTCATCCACATCAACATAAACATATGCAATGCAACATATTCGTGAATTCTAATGCAAGCAACCTAATTCATCACATGGCATTCATGATGCGTGAAACATGCTAAAAAGTTCATTATTTGCTTAAAACATAATAAGTTATTCCACTCACCTCTGGATAGCTCTGACCAGACACTGGGGCAACAGACTCACTGCTGGGGTCCTCGGTTCCTCGGGTCCGAACCTACACAGGTGGACTCAAATGAGGGACCAAACAAACATGAACATAACTCTAAACTATCCCCCAAAACCCCCTAAAACATCATGGAATAATCATAGAAAAACATGCAAGAAATGGCTGAACAGGGCACTTTCGGCGGTAGGTTCGGCGGCCGAAAGTCCCTCCAGAGCCAAAAGTCAGGCAGGTTCGGCGGCACCTTCGGCGGCCGAAACTCCCAGACAGAGGCGAAACTCATGCATGTTCGGCGGCACCTTCGGCGGCCGAAAGTCCCAGACAGAGACGAAAGTCTCCTTTCGGGGGCAAGCTTCGGCAGCCGAAGGCTGCCTCCACAAGCATGTTCGGCGGCCGAAAGTTCCTTCGGCTGCCGAACCTGGTTTCGCCTAGAATGGCAGAAACTCAGCTCCCCTATGCATTTATGCCTCCAAAACTACCCAAACATGCATAAACCTATTCTACAACATTCCCAATCATTCACAAGCAAACATACAAGCTCCTAGGGGCATCAAACCATCAAAAACTCCAACTACAACACACAAGCAACTCACATTGCTCAAAAACACATATAAAACCCATAAACCTAACTATGAGCTAAACATGCATTCTACTCCATAAATCCACTTAAAACTTGCTTAAAACATGAAATGAGCTTAAGATCGGCTCTTACCTCGTGGAGATCGAGAGAGACGACCTAAACTCGGAGAGGGGAGGGGTTGAGTTCCCTTGAACCTCAAAGCTCCAAAACTTTGCTCAAAGCTTAAAAATCTTCAAAACAAGATGAAAACTAGTGAAAAACTCGAAAGATCTGAAGGAAAAGACTCAAGATCGGTGAGGGGTGGCGGAGAACTCACCTTGGCCGGAAATGGGGAAAAAAGCTCGCCCGTTTTCGGCCAAGGGACCCTTTTATAGTGGCTGGCCAGGCCACGTTCGGGGGCCGAACGTGCCTCCGCATGCATGCCATGTTCGGCGGCCAAACTTGGACTTTCCTCACTTATGCTTTCGGGGGCCTAAAGGCGCTCCCGAAGGCATGCATGTTCGGCGGCCGAACTTGAGGTTCGGCGGCCGAACCTGAGTTTTCCTCCAAGGTTGTTTTAATGCAAAAACTCATTTCCATTTTACTTAAAAACCATAAAATACCTTAAAACATTTTATGAAAACATGATTCTACCCTACTAGAGGCTTCCGACATCCGAGATTCCACCGGACGGTAGGAATTCCGATACCGGAGTTTAGCCGGGTATTACATTCTCCCCCCCCTTAAGAACATTCGTCCCCGAATGTACCTCAACTAGCACATAGCATGGCATAAAACATAACATACATACATAGCACATAAACACATAGAGATCTAACCTTAAAAGAGATGAGGGTACTGCTGGAGCATAGACTCCCGTGTCTCCTAAGTACATTCCTCCAAATTGTGGTGGTTCCACAAGACTTTCACCATCGGGATTTCCTTGTTCCTTAACTTTCTGATCTGGGTGTCTATGATCCGTACTGGCTGTTCAACATAGGTGAGATCCTCTTGGACCTCCACATCAGGCTTACTAAGAACCTTGCTCGGATCCGACACAAACTTCCTCAATATAGAAACATGGAAAACCGGATGGATTCTTTCCATTGAAGCAGGTAAATCCAGCTTGTACGACACATTCCCAATCTTTTGCAAGATTTCAAAGGGTCTGATGTATCATGGAGCTAATTTACCTTTCTTTCCGAAGCGAACCACTCCTTTCTTAGGAGACACCTTGAGCAATACCAGATCCCCCTCCTGAAACTCTAACTGCCATCTGCGAATGTCTGCATAACTCTTCTGTCTGCTAGCAGCAGTCTTGATTCTCTCTCTGATTATGGGTACTACCCTGCTGGTAATCTCTACTAGCTCAGACCCTGCCAAGGCCTTTTCTCCAACCTCTTCCCAGCAAACAGGTGATCTGCACTTCCTTCCATATAAAGCTTCATATGGAGCCATCCCGATGCTAGCATGATGGCTGTTATTGTAGGCAAACTCCACCAAAGGTAGGTGCTGCCTCCAAGAACCGCCAAAGTCCAGCACACACATTCTGAGCATATCCTCTATGGTCTGGATGGTCCTTTCTGATTGTCCGTCCGTCTGGGGGTGGAAGGCAGTACTGAAATCCAACCTGGTACCCATGGCGTTCTGCAGACTCCGCCAAAATCTGGAGGTGAACTGGGGCCCTCTATCTGACACTATCGAAACAGGAACCCCATGCAGCCTGACGATCTCGTCCACATACACCTGCGCTAACTTGTCCACAGAATAGCCACTCCTGACAGGAATGAAGTGAGCAAATTTGGTGAGTCTGTCCACAATCACCCATATGGAGTCCAATCTGTTGGACGCCGCCGGTAACCCCACTACGAAATCCATAGCTATATTTTCCCATTTCCATTCTGGAATAGGTAGTGGGTTAAGCATTCCAGCCGGCTTCTGATGTTCCAGCTTTACCCTCTGACACACTTCACAGGCTGACACAAACTGTGCCACTTCCTTCTTCATAGCTGGCCACCAATAAACCTTCTTTAGATCTTGATACATCTTGGTGGCTCCTGGGTGAATGCTGTATCTTGCATTATGAGCCTTTCTCATAATGTCTCCTTTTAGCCCTATGTCATCTGGTACATATAGTCTGCTCCCATAGCGGAGGATCCCCTTGCTGTCGAATCTGAACTCACTATCATTGCCTGACTGAACAGTCCTGGCAATCTTCACTAACTCCGGGTCCTCATGCTGTTTCTGAGCCACCTGCTCCAGAAACACGGGTGCCACTCTCATCTGGGCCACCAAGGCACCTGTACCAGACAACTCCATCTGTAGACCTTCCTCAATGAGCTTGTAGAGCTCCTTCACCACTGGCCTCCTCTCTGCCGATATGTGGGACAAGCTACCGAGTGATTTCCGGCTTAGGGCGTCTGCCACGACATTCGCCTTACCCGGATGGTACTGAATCTTGCAATCATAGTCACTCAGCAGCTCCACCCATCTCCTCTGTCTCAAATTCAAATCTCTTTGACTCAGGATGTACTGTAGGCTCTTACGATCTGTAAAGATCTCACATTTAACCCCATAGAGGTAATGCCTCCACATCTTGAGTGCAAAGATTACTGCTGCCATCTCAAGGTCATGTGTGGGGTAATTCAACTCATGCTTCTTTAGCTGCCTAGAAGCATAAGCAATCACCCTCTCATTCTGCATCAGCACACAACCCAGTCCCACACGGGACGCATCATAAAAGACTGTAAAGTCCTCATCACTAGATGGCAGAGCTAAAACTGGTGCTGAAGTCAACCTCTTCTTAAGCTCTTCAAAACTCTCTTCGCACTGGTCGGTCCACACAAACTTCTGATTCTTCCTGGTTAGTCTGGTCAGAGGAGCTGCTATCTTTGAGAAGTCCTGAACGAACCTCCTGTAGTAACCTGCCAAACCCAAGAAACTTCTAATCTCTGTCACTGAAATGGGTCTAGGCCAGTTAGCCACAGTTTCTGTCTTCTTGGGGTCTACCTCTATACCATTTTCCAACACCACATGCCCCAAGAACGAAATGCTCCTCAGCCAGAACTCACATTTAGAGAACTTGGCATACAAGCCATGTTCCCTCATGGTCTGTAAGACCAACCGCAGATGATGGGCATGCTCCTCTGCATTCCTGGAATACACTAAGATATCATCTATGAAGACAATAACGAAGTGATCCAGGTATTGGCTAAACACTCTGTTCATGAGATCCATGAATGCTGCAGGGGCGTTAGTTAACCCGAACGGCATTACAAGGAACTCAAAATGCCCATATCTGGTCCTGAAAGCTGTCTTCGACACATCTTCATCCCTTATCCTTAGCTGATGGTACCCCGATCTTAGATCTATTTTGGAGAAACAACCCGCTCCTGCTAGCTGGTCGAATAGATCATCGATCCTTGGCAGAGGGTACCTATTTTTGGTAGTGACTTTGTTCAACTGCCTGTAGTCGATACAAAGTCTGAGGGACCCATCCTTCTTTCTCACAAACAAGACCGGAGCACCCCAAGGTGAGGTACTCTGTCGGATGAAACCCTTTTCTACCAGCTCCTGCAATTGCTCTTTCAACTCCTTCAACTCGGCTGGGGCCATCCTGTAGGGTGGGATAGAGATCGGTCTAGCTCCAGGCATCAACTCTATCTCGAACTCTATCTCCCTAGCAGGTGGTAAACCTGGAAGCTCGTCTGGAAAGACATCCTGAAACTCTCTGACAACCGGCACCGAGGTTGGCTCCCTGACCTAACTACTAAGCTCTCTCACATGAGCCAAATACCCCTGACATCCCTTCCTAAGCAACCTACGAGCCTGAAGAGCTGATATCAGACCTCTAGGTGTACCCCTTTTGTCTCCTCTGAAGACAACCTCTGACCGGTTCTGATCTCTGAACCTGACTACCTTGTCCCTGCAATCCAAGGTAGCACCATGGGTAGATAGCCAATCCATCCCTAGAATGACGTCAAAGTCTGTCAAATCTAGAACCACAAGGTCGGCGGAGAGGCATCTTCCCTCAACAAAAATTGGACTGTACTGGCAGACTGACACTGCCACTGACGGGTCACACTTGGGTCCACTGACCCATAGGGGACACTCTAAACCAGAGACTATCAGACCCAACCTCTCGACGGCTCTCGGAGCAATAAATGAATGAGATGCACCCGGGTCCATTAATGCATACACATCAGAACACCCAATGACGAGATTACCTGACACCACGGTGTTGGATGTGTTAGCCTCCTGCTGAGTCATGGTGAAGATCCTGGCTGGAGCTGATGGACCTTCACCTCGGGAACCAGAAGAAGAGGCTGCCCCTCTCCCCCTACCTCTGCCACTGCCCTGAGTTGTGGCTGGAGCTGCTGGCTGTGCCACACTACCAGAAGCTGTCTGCTGGGGCTGGCCCATAAAAGGCGCTCTAGGACACTCCCGAGCTATGTGTCCCTCCTGTCCACATCTGAAACATGTATTAGTCCCAGCTCGACACACTCCCCTGTGCGGTCTTCCACATCTCTGGCATTCTGTACCATCTGAACCTGAGCTCGAGCCACCGCCAAATCCCAGACCGGATTTCATCTTGTTCCAAAACTTATTCTTCTTCGGCTTCTTGGTGGTGTTATCCCACCTCTTCTTACTTGAGCTCTGAGAAGAGAAACCTGGTCCTCCTCTGCCTGGGGTCTTAACCCTTGAAGACTGGGTCACTGACTGCTTCACTGACCCCTCAACTATAGCACTCGCCTCCATCTTTCGAGCCATATCCACCACAGTGTGGAAACTTTCTCTCTCAGCTGACTGAATCAACGAGGAGTACCTAGAATGCAGCTTCATAACATATCTCTTGGCTTTCTTCGTATCTGTATCTAGAGCTTGCCCTGAAAAAGGCAATAGCTCCAAGAATTTATCCGTGAACTCCTCTACACCCATGTGCTCTGACTGCCTCAGTTGCTCAAACTCAATCATCTTCAGTTCTCTGGAACTGTCTGGAAAAGCCCATCCTGCGAACTCATTCGCGAATTCCTCCCATGTCATGCCGTCTAGCCTCGGGTCCACATAACACTTGAACCATTCCCGTGCCTTCTTGCACTTTAAGGTGAACCCTGCCATCTGAATGGCCCTGCTATCATCCGCCCCTAGCTCATCAGTTATTGTCTTCACCACTCTCAGATACTCAAAGGGGTCATCCCCTGACTTGTATTTGGGAGCATCTAGCTTGAGGTAATCTGTCATCTTTACCTTGCTCCCACCAGCTGAGCTAGGTCTAGGAGGTTGAGTAACTGGGGCTGCTGGTTCTGTAGGTGGTGGAGGTGGGGGTACAACATTCCCCGAGGTGGGGTTTGCCGGGTTTGGATAGAAGGGTGAGGGTGGATAAGCTGGGTACTGTGTGTAAGGTGGATAGAAAGGTGGATAAGGCATGTAGGTAGGGTAGGGGTTAAAGGTGGAGTAATCCGATGTACCTCCCATCGGGTACCCTAAACCCTGTGGGAAGGGTGCATAGTGGGGTGGAAAACCATACCCCGAGGCCTGAACGCCTCCCTGAGACTCCCCTGTCCCTTCTTCCTCCATGCTCACATCCAGGTTCCCATCCCTCCTCTGCTCCTCTTCCATAACCTCCCTCACATCTGCCGAACTTCCTTCTCTATCTGTACCCCTTCTGCTAGCATCAAAAGACCTTCTAGGGTCCCTTGACACTCTTTCTCTGTTTGCTCTACAAGACATTGCCCTAGGCAATGTAGGAGGACGGGCACTCGTGCCCTCATCCTCAGGTGGCACTCCAGTCAATCTTGCCGATCGACGGGTTCCTCTCATCCTGCTTTCTGAAAAACAGTACTCATCATACAACATTAGCATCATATGGTTCATGTGGGCACACATGAACCCTCATCACATATACATCATTCATGTCATAGCATCAATGCACATGTATACAATCATGGCATTTCACATCATCATACAAGACAGGACTCCACATCCTATCCTAGTGGACATGATCTTCCTATTGTGCTTGACCTTCTAGAACATCTATGAGCCCGACACTCTAGGTCCGATCCTATGAACCTAGGGCTCTGATACCATTCTGTAACAACCCGAAAATCGGACCGTTATCGGTGCTAGGATCCGGGTCGGCTTAAGGCCGCCAAGACCCATAGCAAGCCTGACATTCATCCTGAAAACCTGTTTAATCCCATACATGATCAACAACATACATAAAAATTTAAAACTTTTCCTTCAAACATCCAACTCAACCTGAACATACATGTACATAGTCATGATCATAATCATGATCCCTCTGTGGGATCTCATCAATGCCCCAATGGGCGATACATCATAAGATGAGTTGGCTTTCATAAACATTATAAAACATTTTTGATCATGTAATAAAAAGGATACCTCATACACAATGTCAAGCACAATATCTAATCCTCAATATCAATACATGACTGAAACTGTACTTTTACATAACATTAATACATTTATCATGTCCACACTATCTATTACATAAACCAGACTTCATTACTCTTGTAAACCTCCTGGTCTACCCTGTACCTGCAATCCTGGGGAAATGGGAGAGGGGTGAGCTACTAGAGCCCAGTGAGCAGAATAATAAAACATTTAAATCATATGGATCATGGAATGCATCACATCACAGCTAATCACATCAAGAATGAACTTGTCACCAATAGCCCTCTACATGGTCCAACTGTGCCAGAACGTAGAATGGGTCCTGGTCTTTCCCTTACATATCATAACATAACAGTGTCCAACTGTGCCAGAACGTAGAATGGGTCCTGGTCTTTCTCTTACATAGTGCCAGCGAACGTAGAATGGGTCCCACTGGTCTTACTTTCCGTACCGTACATATCACATCGTCATATCATAGATCGAGGGCTATGGATCATCCAACATTCATCCACATCAACATAAAAATATGCAATGCAACATATTCGTGAATTCTAATGCAAGCAACCTAATTCATCACATGGCATTCATGATGCGTGAAACATACTAAAAAGTTCATTCTTTGCTTAAAACATAATAAGTTATTCCACTCACCTCTGGATAGCTCTGACCAGACACTGGGGCAACAGACTCACTGCTGGGGTCCTCGGTTCCTCGGGTCCGAACCTACACAGGTGGACTCAAATGAGGGACCAAACAAACATGAACATAACTCTAAACTATCCCCCAAAACCCCCTAAAACATCATGGAATAATCATAGAAAAACATGCAAGAAATGGCTGAACAGGGAACTTTCGGCGGCAGGTTCGGCAGCTGAAAGTCCCTCCAGAGCCGAAAGTCAGGCAGGTTCGGCGGCACCTTCGGCGGCCGAAACTCCCAGACAGAGGCGAAACTCATGCATGTTCGGCGGCACCTTCGGCGGCCGAAAGTCCCAGACAGAGATGAAAGTCTCCTTTCAGGGGCAAGCTTCGGCAGCCGAAGGCTGCCTCCATAAGCATGTTCGGCGGCCGAAAGTTCCTTCGGCTGCCGAACCTGGTTTCGCCCAGAATGGCAGAAACTCAGCTCCCCTATGCATTTATGCCTCCAAAACTACCCAAACATGCATAAACCTATTCTACAACATTCCCAATCATTCACAAGCAAACATACAAGCTCCTAGGGGCATCAAACCATCAAAAACTCCAACTACAACACACAAGCAACTCACATTGCTCAAAAACACATATAAAACCCATAAACCTAACTATGAGCTAAACATCCATTCTACTCCATAAATCCACTTAAAACTTGCTTAAAACATGAAATGAGCTTAAGATCGGCTCTTACCTCGTGGAGATCGAGAGAGACGACCTAAACTCAGAGAGGGGAGGGGTTGAGTTCCCTTGAACCTCAAAGCTCCAAAACTTTGCTCAAAGCTTGAAAATCTTCAAAATAAGATGAAAACTAGTGAAAAACTCGAAAGATCTGAAGGAAAAGACTCAAGATCGGTGAGGGGTGGCGGAGAACTCACCTTGGCCGGAAATGGGGAAAAAAGCTCGCCCGTTTTCGGCCAAGGGACCCTTTTATAGTGGCTGGCCAGGCCACGTTCGGGGGCCGAACGTGCCTCCGCATGCATGCCATGTTCGGCGGCCGAACTTGAGGTTCGGCGGCCGAACCTGGACTTTCCTCACTTATGCTTTCGGGGGCCTAAAGGCGCTCCCGAAGGCATGCATGTTCGGCGGCCGAAGTTGAGGTTCGGCGGCCGAACCTGAGTTTTCCTCCAAGGTTGTTTTAATGTAAAAACTCATTTCCATTTTACTTAAAAACCATAAAATACCTTAAAACATTTTATGAAAACATGATTCTACCCTACTAGAGGCTTCCGACATCCGAGATTCCACCGGACGCTAGGAATTCCGATACCGGAGTTTAGCCGGGTATTACATTACTACCCACCCTTCTCACAAAACCCTGGGTATTCGATGGGAGGCACATCGGACTACCACAGCTTTAGCCCTTATCCCACACAGATGCCATACCCACCCTACTACCCACCATATTCACAGTACCCAATGTATCCACCTCCACCTTACTATCCAAATCCAGCAAACCCTACCCCAGGGGATGCTGCACCTCCTCCTCCAACAGAAACAGCAGCCCCAGCTACCCAACCTCCTAGACCTAGCTCAGCCAGTGGGAGCAAGGTCAAGATGACTGACTACATGAAGTTGGGTGCTCCCCAGTATGAAAAAGGGGATGACCCGTTTGTGTATCTTGAGAGGGTCAAGGTGATCACAGATGAGATTGGGGCTGATGATAGTAGAGCCATTCAGATGGCCGGGTTCACACTTAAGTGCAAGAAGGCACGAGAGTGGTTCAAGAATTATGTGAACCCGAAAGTGGATAGCATGTCTTGGGAGGAGTTTGCAAACGAGTTTGCAGGTTGGGCTTTCCCAGATAGTTCAAGGGAGCTGAAGATGTTAGAGTTTGAGCAGTTGAGGCAGACTGATGAGATGGGTGTAGAGGAGTTCACAGACAGATTTTTGGAGCTGTTGCCTTTTGCAGGGCAAAGCCTTGACTCAGACCAGAAAAGGTCAAGGAGGTATATCATGAAACTCCACTCCAGATATTCCTCCTTGATCCAGTCAGCAGATAGGGAGAGCTTCCATGCCATAGTAGATATGGCCCGGAAAATGGAGGCCAGTGCCATCGTTCAGGGGACAGTTAAACAGTCAGTGGCACAGCCTTCTGGTTCCAAGACCCCAGGCTCTTCTTCAATGAGTGCAGCAACCTCAGGTAGCAAGAAGTGGGACAGAGGTCCCAGGAATTCTAAGAAGAACAAGTTCTGGAATAAGGTTAAGTCCAGTCTGGGACTAGGGAGTGGCTCAAGCTCTGGTGCGGATAATGCAGTTTGTGCAAGGTGTGGTAAGCCACACAGAGGAGTATGTCGGTTTGGGACGACGGCCTGCTATAGATGTGGTCAGGAGGGGCATATGTCTCGAGAATGTCCAAGAGCAGCCCCGATGGCACAGTCCCAGCAGATAGCTTCAGGTAGTGTAGCGCAGCCAGCAGCTCCAGCCATGACTCAGGCCAATGGCAGAGGCAGAGGGAGAGGGGCAGCCTCTTCTTCAGCGGGTTTCAGAGGTGAAGGTCCATCAGCTCCAGCACGGATCTTCACGATGACTCAGCAGGAGGCAGATGCATCTAACACCGTGGTGGCAGGTAACTTAGTCATTGGTTGTTCAGATGTGTATGCCTTAATGGACCCTGGTGCATCTCATTCTTTTGTTACACCGAGAGCCGTCCAGAGGTTAGGGTTGATGATCTCTGAGTTAGAGTGTCCTCTCTGGGTCAGTGGACCCAAGTGTGATCCATCAGTGGCAGAGTCAGTCTGCCAGTGTAGTCCTGTGTTTGTTGAGGGAAGATGCTTGTCCGCCGACCTTGTGGTTCTAGACTTGACAGATTTTGACGTCATTCTAGGGATGGACTGGTTATCTACCCATGGTGCTACCTTGGACTGCAGGGACAAGGTAGTCAGGTTCAGAGGTCAGGATGGGTTAGAGGTTGTCTTCAGAGGAGACAAGAGGGGTACACCTAGAGGTCTGATATCAGCTCTTCAGGCTCGTAGGTTGCTTAGGAGGGGATGTCAGGGGTATTTGGCTCATGTGAGAGAGCTTAGCAGTCAGGTTAGAGAGCCCGCCTCGGTGCCAGTGGTTAGAGAGTTTCTAGACGTCTTCCCAGACGAGCTGCCAGGTTTACCACCTGCTAGGGAGATAGAGTTCGAGATAGAATTGATGCCTGGAACCCGACCGATCTCTATCCCTCCCTACAGGATGGCTCCAGCCGAGTTGAAGGAATTGAAAGAACAGTTGCAAGAGCTGGTAGACAAGGGCTTCATCCAACCGAGTACCTCACCCTGGGGTGCTCCAGTTTTGTTTGTCAGGAAGAAGGATGGATCCCTTAGACTTTGTATCGACTACAGGCAGTTGAACAAAGTCACTACCAAGAACAAGTACCCTTTGCCAAGGATCGACGATCTATTCGACCAGCTAGCAGGAGCGGGTTGTTTCTCCAAAATAGATCTGAGATCTGGGTACCATCAGCTGAGGATCAGAGATGAGGATGTGCCAAAGACGGCTTTCAGGACCAGATATGGGCATTTTGAGTTCCTTGTAATGCCGTTCGGGTTAACTAACGCCCCTGCAGCATTCATGGACCTCATGAACATAGTGTTTAGTCAGTACCTGGATCACTTTGTTATTGTCTTCATAGATGATATCTTGGTGTATTCCAGGAATGCAGAGGAGCATGCCCATCATCTGCGGTTGGTTTTGCAGACCTTGAGGGAACATGGCTTGTATGCCAAGTTCTCTAAGTGTGAGTTCTGGCTGAGGAGCATTTCGTTCTTGGGGCATGTAGTGTCAGAGAATGGGATAGAGGTGGACCCCAAGAAGACAGAAACTGTGGCTAACTGGCCTAGACCCACTTTAGTGACGGAGATCAGGAGTTTCTTGGGTTTGGCAGGTTACTACAGGAGGTTCGTTCAGGACTTCTCAAAAATTGCAGCTCCTCTGACCAGACTGACCAGGAAGAATCAGAAGTTTGTGTGGACCGACCAGTGCGAAGAGAGTTTTGAAGAGCTTAAGAAGAGGTTGACTTCAGCACCAGTTTTAGCTCTACCATCTAATGGTGAGGACTTTACAGTCTTTTGTGATGCGTCCCGTGTGGGACTGGGTTGTGTACTAATGCAGAATGAGAGGGTGATCGCTTATGCTTCTAGGCAGTTGAAGAAGCATGAGTTGAATTACCCCACACATGACCTGGAGATGGCAGCAGTAATCTTTGCACTCAAGATGTGGAGGCACTACCTCTATGGGGTTAAATGTGAGATCTTTACAGATCATAAAAGCCTGCAGTACATCCTGAGTCAAAGAGATTTGAATTTGAGACAGAGGAGATGGGTAGAGCTGCTAAGTGACTATGATTGCAAGATTCAGTACCATTCGGGTAAGGCGAATGTTGTGGCAGACGCCTTAAGCCGGAAATCACTCGGCAGTTTATCCCACATATCGGCAGAGAGGAGGCCAGTGGTGAAGGAGTTTTACAAGCTCATTGAGGAAGGTCTACAGATGGAGTTGTCTGGTACAGGTGCCTTGGTGGCCCAGATGAGAGTAGCACCCGTGTTTCTGGAGCAGGTGGCTCAGAAACAGCATGAGGACCCGGAGTTAGTGAAGATTGCCAGGACTGTCCAGTCAGGCAATGATAGTGAGTTCAGATTCGACAGCAAGGGGATCCTCCGCTATGGGAGCAGACCATGTGTACCAGATGACATAGGGCTAAAAGGAGACATTATGAGAGAGGCTCATAATGCAAGATACAGCATTCACCCCGGGGCCACCAAGATGTATCAAGATCTAAAGAAGGTTTATTGGTGGCCAGCTATGAAGAAAGAAGTGGCACAGTTTGTGTCAGCCTGCGAAGTGTGTCAAGGGGTGAAGTTGGAACATCAGAAGCCGGCTGGAATGCTTAACCCGCTACCTATTCCAGAATGAAAATGGGAAAATATAGCTATGGACTTCGTAGTGGGGTTACCGGCGGCGTCCAACAGATTGGACTCCATGTGGGTGATTGTGGATAGACTCACCAAATATGCTCACTTCATTCCTGTCAGGAGTGGCTACTCTGTGGACAAGTTGGCGCAGGTATATGTGGACGAGATCGTCAGGCTGCATGGGGTTCCTGTTTCGATAGTGTCAGATAGAGGGCCCCAGTTCACCTCCAGATTTTGGCGGAGTCTGCAGAACGCCATGGGTACCAAGTTGGATTTCAGTACTGCCTTCCACCCCCAGACGGACGGACAATCAGAAAGGACCATCCAGACCATAGAGGATATGCTCAGAATGTGTGTGCTGGACTTTGGCGGTTCTTGGAGGCAGCATCTACCTTTGGTGGAGTTTGCCTACAATAACAGCCATCATGCTAGCATCGGGATGGCTCCATATGAAGCTTTATATGGGAGGAAGTGCAGGTCACCTGTTTGCTGGGAGGAAGTTGGAGAAAAGGCCTTGGCAGGGCCTGAGCATGTTGAGATCACCAGCAGGGTGGTACCCCTAATCAGAGAAAGAATCAAGACTGCTGCAAGCAGACAGAAGAGTTATGCAGACATCCGCAGAAGACAGGTAGAGTTTCAGGAGGGGGATCTGGTATTGCTTAAGGTGTCTCCTATGAAAGGAGTGGTTCGCTTCGGAAAGAAAGGTAAACTAGCCCCACGATACATCGGATCCTTCGAAATCTTACAAACGATTGGGAATGTGTCGTACAAGCTGGATTTACTTGCTTCAATGGAAAGAATCCATCCGGTTTTCCATGTTTCAATGTTGAGGAAGTTTGTGTCAGATCCGAGCAAGGTTCTTAGTGAGCCTGATGTGGAGGTCCAAGAAGATCTCACCTATGTTGAACAGCCAGTACGGATCATAGACACCCAGATCAGAAAGTTAAGGAACAAGGAAATCCCGATGGTGAAAGTCCTGTGGAACCACCACAATTTGGAGGAATGCACTTGGGAGACACGGGAGTCTATGCTCCAGCAGTACCCTCATCTCTTTTAAGATTAGATCTCTATGTGTTTATGTGCTATGTATGTATGTATGTTATGTTTTATGCCATGCTATGTGCTAGTTGAGGAACATTCGGGGACGAATGTTCTTAAGGGGGGGAGAATGTAATACCCGGCTAGACTCCGGTATCGGAATTCCTACCGTCCGGTGGAATCTCGGATGTCGGAAACCTCTAGAAGGGTAAAACCATGTTTTCATGAAATGTTTTAATGTTTTTTATGATTTTAAGTAAAAAGGAAATGAGTTTTTAGAATAAAAACACCCTTAGAGGAAACTCAGGTTCGGCTGCCGAAACTCAAAGTTCGGCCGCCGAACATGCATGCTTTTCGGGTGAGCCTTAGGCCCCCGAAGGCATAAGTGAGGGAAGCCCAGGTTCGGCCGCCGAACCTCAAGTTCGGCCGCCGAACATGGCATGCATGCGGGGGCACGTTCGGCTCCCGAATGTGGCCTGGCCAGCCACTATAAAAGAGCCCCTTAGCCGAAATGGGCGAGCTTTCTCCCCATTTTCGGCCAAGGTGAGCCCTTCCGCCATTCCTCACCATTCTTGAGTTCTTTCCTTCAAATCTTTCAAGATTTTCACAAGTTTTTACGTTGTTTTGAAGATTTTCGAGTTTAAAGCAAGTTTTGGAGCTTTGAGGTTCAAGAACTCAAAATCTCCCACCTCCGAGTTTAGGACGTCTCTCCCTCGATCTTCAAGAGGTAAGAGCCGATCTTAAGCCCATTTCATGTTTAAAGTAAGTTTTATGCAAGATCTATGGGGTAGAATGCATGTTTAGCTCATAGTTAGGTTTTTGAGTTAATGTTGTGTTTTGAACAATGTATGTTGGATTGTGTTGTTGTTGTGTGTTGTAGTTGGGGTTTAAGTTAGTTTGAAGCCCCTAGGAGCCAATGTATGTATTTTTGCATGGTTTGGATGAGTTATATGCATGATTGGAGGTTTTGGAGGCAAATGTGCTTGAAGGAGCCAAGTTTCTACCCTTTGGCAGAAACCAGGTTCGGCAGCCGAAGGAACTTTCGGCCGCCGAACATGGCTGGGGAGGCAGGCCTTTCGGCTGCCGAAGTTGCCCCCGAAAAGAGACTTTCGTCTCTGTCTGGGACTTTCGGCCGCCGAAGGTGCCGCCGAACCTGCCTGGGTTTCGGCTCTGGAAGGACTTTCGGCCGCCGAAGGTGCCGCCGAACCTGCCCTGTTCTGCCTTCCTTTGTATGTTTTTACATGATTGTTTTGAGGTGTTTTAGGGGGTTTTTGGGGGATGTTTTTAGAGTCATGTTCTAGTCGTTTGGTCCCTCATTTGAGTCCACCTGTGTAGGTTCGGACCCGAGGAACCGAGGACCCCAGCAGTGAGTCAGCTGCTTCAGTCAGTGTCAGAGCTAGCCAGAGGTGAGTGGAATGTCTCTTATGCTTTTAAATAAATAAATAAATCAGTTTTGAGCATGTTTATGCATCACGGATGCCATGTGATATTCTAGGATGCTTGCATTAGAAATCACGAATATGTTGCATTGCATAATATGTTGTTAATGTGGATGAACGTTGAATGATCCATTAGCTCTCATATGTTATGACATGATGTTATGATATGGAAGTCCAGGTGTGGCCTGCACTACGCCCCTGGCACTATGTAAGAGAAAGACCGGATGTGGCCTGCACTACGCCCCCGGCATCATGGATTATGTATGTTATGTTATGTTATGTATAAGAGAAAGACCAGGTGTGGCCTGCACTACGCCCCTGGCATGATTGGATTATGTAGAGGGCTAAATGGTGACAAGTTCATCCTTGATATGATTAGTTGTGAAGTGATGCATTTCATGTTATCATATGTTTTAAATGCTTTACTATTCTGCTCACTGGGCTCTAGTAGCTCACCCCTCTCCCAAATTCCCCAGGTTTGCAGGTACGGGTTAGACAGAGAAGTCAAGAAGAGTAATGAAGTCTTATGTATGTAATAGTTAGAAAGTGGACATGACAGATTGTATAATGATGTATAGATATGTAATGTAATGATATTGAGGTTAGAAGTGTGCTTGACCATAGTTTAATGTAATCCCTTTTGAAACATGATCTTAATGTTATTGATGTCCATGTTTAGCCAACTCAACTCTTGTTATGCCACCCATTGGGGGGCATTGATGAGATCCCACAGAGGGTCAAGTTTATGATTATGTATATGTTCAGTGCATGCACAGGTTGAGTTTGGTGATTGATAGAATGTATGAAAGAAAAGTTTTAAATTTTTATGTATGTTGTTGATCATGTATGTGATTAAACAGGTTTACAGGTTGCATGTCAGGCTTGCTATGGGTCCCGGCGGCCTTAAGCCGATCTGGATCCTAGCGCCGGTAGCGGTCCGATTTTCGGGTCATTACATCTATACTATTTAAATTGCTATATTAGCCTGTATTAATCATCAATTAAGTTTTAATTAACATTACTTAAGTGAAATAAAAACCTGACTTTTAATTTCACTCCAAAAATTGAGAATTTTTTCCTCCCTTTCATCCTTCTTTGATCTTTTTTCTACTATTGCAAATTTAGTGTTTCCGATCAGATCTACGAAGATAAACGGGTAAGATATCCACAAAAATTAAACTATTTAAATCTGATTTATATTAAAAATATTCGAATTCAGAGACGAGGGTGAGGGCGATGGGCCATGGACCTCTGAATTTTTATAAATTTTTTAAGGATAATAGTGTAATTTTATACTAAACCCTAATAAAATAAAACCTACCACTCCTAAATATTTTTTCTATTAAATTTCCCTCATACAACTCTATTTACACACTTTTATCCTCTTTTCTTTCATCATTTTTCAATTTACAAAATTTTATTTTAATCATCTATCTTTATTTTTCAAGTCTTCTACTTGGTATATTTAATTAGAATCAAGGTTATTTATGATTATTCATATAAGTTTTCTTTAAATAAATAAAAAAATAACTAATATAAGTACTTGAAGTTTTTAAAAATTTATTAATTCATCTCTATTTTTAAATTAATCAACTATAAAACCCGTTTATATTTTATAAACTCAAATTTATTCCTTCTATTAAAAAATACATTAATATATTTTGAATATTTATATTATTTAGTCATTATAATTTTAATTATATTTATTATTTAATTTTTACAAATTTAAAATTTATACTATTTAATATATCTAATCAAGATTATAGCGGCAAATTTTAATTAAGTGATTTTAATATAATAACGAACTATTAAATTTTAAAAGAATTATAGAATCTCCATAAATAAAACTCCTCCAATTGTCCCCTCCTCAAATATTATTTTTATAAGAGTCATTTGTTTTTATTCTTTTCTAATCTAGAAAATTAAAAAGTTTATTTACAATCTTTAAGATTTTAACTTCAAGTTTAGAGAAATTATTCATTCATTATTTATTTATTTATATGCACTATTTTTTATTATTAAAAAGTTATTATTTTTATTTATCTTTATTTATGTGACTAAAATTATATGTTAGACTATTTAAATTTAAAAAAATAAATTTTAAATTTTTAGAAAGTTTTATGAATATTTAATAGTTAGATCATTTAATGAATTTTATAAACTATTTAAATTTAAGAATATAAATCATAAATCTATAAAATATGAGTTTAATAGATAATGAGTTAGATTATTTAAATTTAAAAATATTTAAAATATAGATGAAATATAATATTTCTATGAATTATAAATTAGACTATTAAAATTATAAAATAAAAAAAATTCTAAAAGCTCCATATTTGATCATATTTGATTTTTAATTAGATAAAATGATTCAATTTGTAAAGTTTTTTATGCAAATATTTTTTTTAATTGCTCTACTTTAACTTGATTTTTTAAATTAAAAATTTTATTTTTATATGTATGTACATAATTGTTTTTCTTAAAAAGTGAATAGAATCAAAGATATGATAAAATAAAATTAAACCCTAAATAAGATTTTTACATCTGCTACTCCCATCGTTCGAATTCATTTTAAATTCGAGTCAAAATTAATATGAACTATCCTAACTTATTCCAATCCTTTAAAGATGTTCATTTTAGAGACATGATTGTCATAATGCGATTTTAATTTTAGGCTTCGTTTGTTTCATAAATAATATTATTTTAAAACATATTTTTTATATTTTTTACTTTTAAAATATTAAAAAAAATTTAATTAACAGAAAATATATTCGTGGTTAAAGAAAAGAAATAAGCCAGTTTAAGGAAAATAACTTCCTCTTTCGAAAGGAGGAGTCATTTTCCGCATTTTAAAATTTTTATTAAGATTTTTATATAAATTATTAATAAATTTTAATTTTTAAATTAAAATTACACAATAAAAAATAAGTTATCTCATTAAAAAATATTTTTTATAAAATTATTTTTTACAGAAAATTAAACATTTTTTATAAAATATATTTTTTAAATATAAATTATTTTCTGCAAAAGGCTTAATATGTATAATATTTTTGTTATAATTATTAACTATGATGTGTTGCATGTAGAATTCACAATAATCAAATTGTCAACATCTAATGGTTGCATATATTTGAAATAAAAATATTAAATTTATTCTTAAATTATATAGCGAAATTAAAATTATAAAATTTTATTTTTTAATTTAAATTTATCAATAAAAAATTATCACTAGTCAGGATTTTTAACATTTGAACTACACTATTCGATTTATTTAAACTTATATAATTTTTTTTAATGATAACTTAAAAGTAAATTTAGATATAAAAAAATAAAAAGCAAATTTAGTTTTATCCGTATACGATAACGGTATATGGAGGAAATTACGGTATATCAAATCTCAAAATTTTTAAAAAATTTATTAATTTATTTTTATTTTAAAATCACTCAATTAAAAACATTCTTGTATTTTGTAAGATCAAATACTTTAATTTTGTTGTCAAGAAAACTATTAGTATTTTAGTTTTGATGAAAGAAACTAAATAACATAAATATGTGAAATTATAGAAATTAAATAATACGTATAATTAAAACTATAAGAACTAAAGAGTATAAATACTTAAAGGCAACTAATAATTTTTTTGACGGAAAATAGGAATAAAAAATTTAAAATAATTCATTATATTTGCCATTCTATTAATATATTGACTTGAGTGTCAGACTGATTGTCTATGTAGACGCTAATCACATTACATTTTTTTTTTACAAATTGACCGATTGCAGTTCAGCTCTATTTTCGATCACATTAAATAATGAACTATAAATTTATTAATAAGCTGTTATTTATATTTTTTCATAAATTTATTGATAATATTTTTTTATTATTATATTATATATATATTTTTTGAAATAGAATTAATAATATATATTTTAATTTTATTATTTTCTCATAATCTCAATTCAATTTAATAAACATTCACAAAATTATTAAAAATTCGGTTAATAAAATTTTTTATTCAATTTATTAACTAAATATATTTTTAATTGGCGATCCCAACAAAAATTTTCTGGTTCCGCACTGCATATATATATATATATGTGGTGTATACGTTCTAGGTTAATATGAACTAAGGAAAAGCAGTTTTCGAATGAAATAAAGAACCAAATCAACCTGTATAATTTGGTATCTGAGTGTTTTGAGCTTTTCTCAGACAGATAGTAACTAGTTCAATTATTTCAATTGAATTTCGATTGATATTTTTTATTAAATTAATTTTTTTTATTTTCATTCGATTTGAAACCAAATGCACATTCAAGAAGCTTTGATCGAATTGTAATGTCATATGGTCCATGTCTTGGATTAGAAAAAGACCCAAAGCATTTTAGAAAAGGCTGATAAATTTTTATTTTCTTTATTTTGATGAGGGTCACTGTAACTAGTTTAACTGTTTATGTATCTTCCGTTAATGGCTAGGCTAAAGTCATATATAAACTCCGTAAGTGCCCATTTCAAAAACAAAACTCCGTAAAGTGCGAAACACTGCGAGAAATGCGTGCGATGGACGAATAAGGACAAAAAACTCTTTTTTCCTTTCTTTCTTTTTTTTTTTATAATCCAGAATTCTTATTAATTAATATAAAAAAGTTAAAGAAAAAATTATTAATATTATATAATAATCGCCCGAAATAAGCCGTGAGCTGTCACTACGAGATATGACCACGTGTCAAGAATTAGATACGTAAGAAAGGCAGTCTATCTCGAAGAAAGAAGATTCGGACACCATGATACTCCTATCATTATTCAGATTCGTCCTTCTCCAGCAGAGAGAGTCTCGGCGCTAAAGGTACAGTTAATAAGCACAATCTAAAATATCTCAATTACGCATGTAATCACGAGATCACTATTCTATTAGCCGGCAATATCTCTTACTAAGCAACCGGCCACATCGCTGCCGGATTATGGGGAGAAGCCATATTTACCTTCATCTTCTTACAGTATAAAAGGAGAAGGATCATAGAGACAAAAGTACACTATTCTCTAACACAAAAACTCTAAACAATTCTTTGCATTCTGTATATTTGTCAATACTAGCTTGAGCATCGGAACACTTCACGTTTTCTTCCTTGCAGGTTCTAGCCAAGCACAATACAGCTCTGCTTCGACCACGCCATCGATCTAATCTCTACAACATCATTTGGATTCCATTGTATTATTGTTTTAGATTACAACCTATCTCCTACTCTTTTTCTCGGAAAGAAACCTCTCTCTCCTCTCACTTCTAAGATGGCCAGTAGTTCACGATCTGCTGCCAATATTGCTACCAACAAGAAAGTCATCATTTGGCTCTTACCAAGTTCAAGTTGTCTTGCCTGGACAAATATGGTAGAACAGCAGACCCTAGAAGCCACCTGGCAATCTTCAGGATGACCATACAACTTTAGAATGTAAACAATTTTGTGTTATGCTGGGTTTTTCCATCGACGCTTATAGGTTTGGCTCAGAAATGGTACCAACATCTGAGTCTAGGTTCAATTCAAAACTTTACATAGTTTATTGCATTATTTAGATCTAAATTCATTACATGTATACCTCCTAAAAAAATTTTCTCTGACTTGAGGAAAATTTGCCAAGAAGAGGGTGAGTCTTTAAGAAATTTTATCTCACGTTTTAATGCTGAAGTCATACAGGTGGAAGAATTAAATCATGAGATAGAATGTAAAGCATTAAAGAAAGGAACCCACAATATCAAATTCATGGATTCCTTAATTAAAAATTTAGCCACGATGTATCAATAATTAATAGAAAAAGCCCAGAAATATATATGGCTGGATGACAAAGTCCATGCATTAAAAGAAGACAAGAGGATGAATCAAAAGCAAAATCAGAAGTCTGAGAGAAGAGGATATGAAGGAGATCACAGGAGTTATCCCATCTCACGAAAGAGGATTTATCAGAGTAAGTACAAGAATTAGACTCCGCTAAATGACTCACAGACTCATATTTTGATTTGGATAAAGAAAAATGATAAAGAAATCAAGTGGCCACCTAAACTCAATCCAAAGAAAGCGGAGAAACAAGACAGGACAAAGTACTGTCGCTTCCATGAAGATCATGGTCATATAACAGAAGAATGTCAGCAACTAAAGGATGAGATTGAAAGGCTGATAAGGGATGGTACCCTTCATAAATTCACAAGGAGGGGAAAGGAAGAGAAGAGATCCGAGCCCGAAAAAACAACCCCTGAAACAATCCCTGATTGAGAACTCGTAGGGGTCATACAGGGGTAGGGAAAGTAAGCAGATTGCAAACATAATTACCAGACAGGTAAGAAACCTTTTGAAGTCTCAGAAGTCATTCACCTAGAAATCTCATGAGCTAGCCATCTGAGGAAGCCGAGTGGTTCCTCGCTCTCGATATATTTGTAACAAAAGGATATTCTTTTAATAACAAAGTTAACAAGGTATTTTTATATGTTATATTCTTCAGTTATAAGGGACAATGTGTTTGCCTTCCTCCAAAAAAAGGAAGAGGATTAGGGAGACAAGAAGAGGCCACAAGGCGGGTTCTATAAGGCCAGGTCACAAGATGGATTTCGCTAGACCATTCGGGCATTGGTCCCACTAAACAAGACCAAAAAGCGGGTTTCACTAGCCCAAGTCACAAGGCGGATTCCGCCAGATCATCCGGGCGTTGGTCCAACTATATAAGGCCACAAGCCAGGTTCCGCTAGGCCAAGTCACATGGCGAATTCCACTAGAAAATCTGAGAGTTGGTCCCACTATATAAGGCCACAAGGCAGATTCCGTCAAGCCAGGTCACAAGGCAGATTCTGCCAGACCATTCAACTGTTGGTCCCATTAAACAATGCCACAAGGCAGGTTTCTCTAGGCCAGGTCACAAGGCAGATTTTGCTAGAGCATCTGAGCATTGGTCCTGCTATACAAGGCCACAAGGCGGGCTCCACTAGGCCAAGTCACAAGGTGGATTTCGCCAGACCATCCTAGCATCGATCCCATTAAATAAGGCCACATGGCAGGTTTTGCCAGGCTAGGTCATATGGCGGATTCCGCCCGACCATCTGAGCGTTGGTCTCATTTTACAAGGCCATAAGGCGGGTTCCGCCAGGCCAAGTCACAGTCGGGTTCTATCAGAGTATCCCGATGTTGGTCCCACTAAACAACTATTAAATCCTTATGAGAAGTCATAGGGCTCCTCCAAGGTCATAGGGAAGGTCATAAAGTGGGCAAAGGCCCCACTAATCGAGGGCTTTGTATCAAACCACGAGGCAAGATTTCACCAAAATTGATTACTGGGAGATAGCCCCGTACGAGACTTTTAAAGACATTCGAGGCCTAAGCTACAGGACGGGCGTTCATAGGCAAGTACAAGCCTCAAGATCAGGCCTAAGGCGAGTATTTTCCAGGCCATGTATGTTATCCCCACTGTTCAAAGATTTTCAAGTTATTTTCACTATGATGGATGGGTGTTAACCCTTGGCGATTCTTTGGAAAGAAAAAATTATTTAAGTTTTGAAAGAAGGTTGTAAATGAGCACAAGATATACAGACACTCAGTAAAAACAATAAAAAAAACATGTTTTCATTAAACACAAAAAGGTTACATGTGAGGGATATCCTCAAACTCCCCTGCTTGAGTCTCCATTACCTCTGTATTCTCTACATCTATTACATTATCAGTAGAGACTCGGTCGGTGGGAGTATCTTCAACTCACTCTCCCTCCTATTCAATCTCATCCTCCTCCTTGGAGAGGATGTTTTCTATCCAGGAAAAATTCTCAAAAGGAAAATGCTTTGCCAGCTTCTTCTTTACCGAATCCTAACCTTGAACAAATATCTCCCCACCCTGGGCCACTGTCACCTTAAGCTCCGCCTCGAGCTCAATAACTCTAGTAGAGGCAGCCTGGACTTCTTTAGCTTTTGTCTGTAGCTCCAAGATTTGGCATTGCAGTAGGATCACCTGATCCTCATCAGATGTATCCCGGTTCTTAAGGCCCAACTTAGAAGTGAGGGCCTCATCAAGGTCGGCCCGAAGCTTGTCCACAAACTCCAGAGTCTCCTTTATGGTACCATTGACTTCAGCGACATCGTGGAGTGGATTATGTTACCATAAAGGTCGTCTGTCTCAACCTCGTTCATTCAGTGAAAATCCCTAGGCCTTAAGGCATTCTTTGTGATAAGGACTTAAAGTTGGGGTTCCTCAAGAAGTGAGGTCGACTGAGTCAGTGCCAACGCTAGATGTTGAATGCCTCAAGGCCATAAAGCTCTAGCTTCTTCTCGTGATGGCTCGATTTGGATGGGGCTAGAGAAGGAGTGCCCTTGGAGGAAGACTCTGGTTGAGTGGGGTTGGCTCCTCCCTAGCAAATGGAGGAGGGGGATGAGGAAGCAAGGTGATCTCCTCTGCTCGGTGAGCCTATTAAGGAGGTGGGCCAGATGTTCTAGTTGTAGCTTTGCCTTTGTGAGCAGCACGTGTTGCTTCGGCGAACTTGTTTTTTTTTTTTTTTTGGGCCATGCTTACACAAAGCAAAAAGTGAGCAAGGAAGTTTTAAAAATAAAGAAATTTAGAAAGAAAAATACCTTATTCTATAGTACATGGAACATTTTCACAAGGGTTTTGAAGACTGGGCGATTGAGGGGCCCGAGCCTGTTCTACCTAAAAATGACTTTGCTAGGACAAAGCAGCGTTCCACACCGCCACGTTAATGTCTACCCTCTGGGTCGAGGACATCCTTTGATGGAAGTCCAAAGCCTCTTCCTCGTCTCGCGGTGGCTGGCCCCATCTTTCTTGAGGTCCACCTGTAGATTCCAGTCAGTCTGAAACCACCCAAAACCCCTAGATACCCTGTGGCCCAAGATAAAGAACTTATTTTTCCAGCGCTTCAGGGAAAAGGGTATTTGGTCAAAGAGAGTCTGGCGCTTTTTCACGCTGAAGAATTAGAATTCTTTGTTCTTCTAGGTACCCAATTGGTATAGTTGGGAGAAGAGTGAACACTCAGCTCAACATTTTTATTAAAACAGAGGAAGCAGAAAGCCACCAGAATCCTCCAACTGTTAAGATGTAGTTGGGTGACTGCAAAATTGTGGAAATGGAGGACTTTAACAAAGAACAGGTCCATAGAAAACCGAGAATCTGCCTTCAATTGTTCTTTATAAACCATGATGATATCCTCTATAGAAATTTAGTCATCCACACGAATGCATGGGTTTGGACCATGAACCTGGAAGAGTTCCTGGGCGATCTGGTAGTGATTATACAGGTGATCCATTTCCTTTTCTATTAACACAAATGGGATGTCATTTACTAGGAGGTTGTCGTTGTTGTGAACTGTACTCAGTGGGACAATAGGAACAGGTGCATGGATGGGGCTGTCGAAAGAGGAAACTGAAGTTGAGCTTCCACCAGAAGAAGATGACAAAGAAGAGATATTCATCTCGGGGAGTGTAAAAAAGAAATAGGAATCACCTTAAGAGAATGCGAGAGTAAGGAGACTCAGTGGTCGAGTCTTTTTCAAATAGTGGTGAGCAATTGAGAGCAAAAGTGGCAATCGAAGGAAAAGAATGGATTTTATACTGTAATTTCGACGACGGGTTTAAATGCAGCTCGAGAAGTAAGGCAATCATCATTTATATTTAGAAACAGGCGAAGAGATGTGGGTATGAAACCAATCCAGTCATGTTGCGTGTCCAAGATCATAAAGATAACTGTCATCTTCGAATCTGAAGAGTCAACGATAGTGGAAGGACGTCTGATATGGCATAACAATCACCTAAAGTAAGCCATGAGTAGTCAGAATAAGGCCACGTGGTGTGGGCCTGATAAACTGATACGTGGTTGAAGAAGTCTTATCCACAGGAAGACTAGGATACTGTATCACTCGGTGTTCCCCCAAGGCTCGCCCCCTCTTGAGCTGATCGAGTCTTTCATGGAATATAGTTACCGTTAGAGGAAAATCTAGCAGATTTTTATTATACCTATAATCGCGAAATCTCTTATCCACTAGCTGGTACCAGTTGGATTTCTAGGAGATCCGATAACCAATTTCATATTCTTACAGTATAAAAGTAAACTTGCACAAAGTTCAAGGTACGAATTCCTACACTCTCATTCTAAACTCAAAGCAATATATTACATTCGCCCTTTCTAGTAAGTTTTTTATTTGAGTGTTGGAGTGGCTACCCATTAATGTTAATTATCTCACTTTTTCTTTTTCACAGATTGATCAATTATAGGTCAACTCCATTTTTGGTCATATCAATAAGATTGATTCCTTTAAAATTTATGAGCGAGGAGTATAATTAATTTTTTAAAATTATAAATATATATATGTATATAACATTAATTCTTGAAAATTTTACTTCATGTGATAATTTATTTAATTAATCAAAGTAACTCTCTCTCCATATATACGTATTATATTTCACTCACAATTAAAATTTGAAATACTCTTGTAAATAAGAAATTAATTTTAAAAATATAATAATCAAGAAGTTTTACTATTTTTTTAGTACATTAAATATTAAAATGATAATTATAAATTTAGCACATTAAAATATTTAAATGATTTATAAATTAGGAGTGTTTTCTTGCTACATATGATACCTACAAAAACTTAAAAGATAAAATATTTCGATGTACATCTCAAATTTTTATATAACATTGAAATATTAAGGGCAAAATTCTATAAATAAATTAGTTAATTTTAGAAAAAAAAATATAGTTCTTTCAACCTTATGTATATATATATATATAAAATATAAAATTGATCCTTTCATGGAATGCTACAAGGAGAATGTAAAACCTCTTATGGAAAAAAGAAAAAAAATGCAGGGCCTACCAATAAAAAAAAATGGAAAGAAGATTTAAAATTCTGGTCTTGCACTACTGTCAGAAGAATCCCAAAACCAGAGCAAGAGCTCTTTGCCCTTCCCATTTGCTAGTTAAAAAATAAAAAATTTCTTAATCCCTCATTTTCTGTCCATCTTTTATTTTAATCCTTCAATTTTCAATCTAAACAAAAACCCCAAATCAATTTTTATTTTAGTTTCTTTTAATAAAAAACCTAACCAAAAACTCATTTTCCTATCTCTTGGACATCAAGTTTTAATAGGTAAATTTCTCTCTTTTTTTTAGATGTTTTAGGTTTTATATATTTTCTTAATATATACCATGGTGATTTTTATGATTTGAAATTATGGAGAGCTAAATGTTAATTTGTGGGTTGATTATTATTTGTTTAGGGTTTTGTTCAATGAGTTATTTTTATTATAATAGGTCCTTAATTTTTGTAATGGAAAGATATTAAAAAGAGGATGTCACCATGTATTAGGGATTTGAGGTTCATTTTCTTAAATAGTTATTGTATTGTTAGAACTAAAAATATTTATTGAGTAATCTTGGATCTATAATAATTATTAGTTTGTATATTAATATTGGAAAAGTTGAAATTTAATGTTGGAAAGAAGTTAAGTGGGTGTATTGAAGGAAATGAATATATAGTTAGAATGGCAGAAAAGAGGTAAATGGAAAATGGTGAAATTTTTATAAACATGTAGTTAAAGGCTCTAAATGGGCATTTTTAATTATTTGTGATGAATATTGAGTGTTGTTGAGTTGGTTGAACTTGTGAAAATTTAGAAAAAAGTCTAGTTTATGCCAGAATGCTGCCGAATTGTTGTTAGAATATTTATAAATTAATAATGCATTTCAAATTCCACATTTATATTCTAGGATTTAAGTTCGTATTCTTGATGCATTATATTTTTTATAATTCTAGAAGACGATACAACTCTTGCTCTAGATCCTCGGGGTACTCCAGCTACCTAGAATTTGTTCTGTCTTTGTAACGACCCGAAAATCGGACCGCTACCGGCGCTAGGATCCAGGTCGGCTTAAGGCCGCCAGGACCCACAGCAAGCCAAACATGTAACCTGTAAACCTGTTTAATCCCATACATGATCCATAACATACATAAAAATTAAAACTTTTCTTTCGTTCATATACTCATGTACCAACCTCAACCTGTGCATGTACTGACATAATCATAAACATAAACATACTGTAACATTGATCCCTCTGTGGAATCTCATAAATACCCTCAATGGGCGACATAACATGCGTTGAGTTGGTCCAACATAATCATCCATAAACATTAGGATCATGTATCAAAAAGGGGGTTACAATAAACTATGGTCAAGCACACTTCTAAACCTCAATATCATCATTACATAACATAGCTAATCATAACATTACATCATTATACAATTTGTCATGTCCACTTTCTATCTATTACAAGACAAGGACTTCATTACTCTTGCCGACCTCCTGGTCTACCCTGTACCTGCACTCCTTGGGGGAATAGGGAAAAGGGGTGAGCTACTAGAGCCTAGTGAGCAGAATAATAAAACATTTAAAATCTCATGCCATCATGTAATGCAACACATCACAACAAATCACATCTCGGATGGTATTGTCACCAATAGTCCTCTACATTCTAAAGTGCCGGGACGTAGAATGGGTCAACCGGTCTTTCTCTTAACATAACATAACATAGCATTCCAATGTGCCAGGGACGTAGAATGGGTACAACCTGGACTTTCTCTTACATCGTGCCAGGGACGTAGAATGGGTACAACCTGGACTTCCATACCGTATCATGCCGTAACATCATCAAATCATATGAGGACTAAAGGATCATCCAATAACCAATCCACATCAACATCATAAATGCAATGCAACATATTCGTGAATTCTAATGCATACAACCTAATTCATCACATGGCATTCATGATGCATGAACATGCTCAAAACTTGTAATTTATTTAATTTAAATCGTAAAGGTTTATTCTACTCACCTCGGCTAGCTCTGACAGTGACTGAAGCAGCTGACTCACTGCGGGGTCCTCGGTTCCTCAGGTCCGAACCTACACAGGTGGACTCAAATGAGGGACCAAACAACTAGAACATAACTCTAAAAACATCCCCCAAAAACCCCCTAAAACACCTTAAAACAATCATGCAAAAATATGCAAAAGAAGGCTGGACAGGGCACTTTCGGCGGCAGGTTCGGCGGCCGAAAGTCCCTCCAGAGCTGAAAGTCAGGCAGGTTCGGCGGCACCTTCGGCGGCCGAAACTCCCAGACAGAGACGAAACTCATGCATGTTCGGCGGCACTTTCGGCGGCCGAAACTCCCAGACAGAGGCGAAAGTCCTCTTTCGGGGGCAAGCTTTGGCAGCCAAATGCTGCCTCCACAAGAGGGTTTGGCGGCCGAAAGTCCTTTCGGCTGCCGAACCTGGTTTCTCCCAAAGGGCAGAAACTTGGTTCAAACATGCACAAATGCCTCCAACTCAAACCATCATGCATTTAGCTCAACCAAAACATGCATACAAGCTCCTAGGGGTCTCAAACTACCTAAAACCCCATGTACAACACATCAAACATGCATTGGCAAGCCACATTGTTCAAAAACACAACATTAACACATAAACTCCAACATAACCTAACATGCATTTCTACCCCATAAAACTACTCAAAGCTTACTTAAAACATGCAATGAGCTTAAGATCGGCTCTTACCTCTTGAAGATCGGGAGAGAGACGACCTAAGCTCGGAGATGGAAGAGATTTGAGTTCTTGCACCTCAAAGCTCCAAAACTTGCTTTAAACTCGAAAATTTTCAAAACAAGATGGAAACTTGTGAAAATCGTGAAAGATTTGAAGGAAGAACTCAAAGATTGGTGAGGGATGGTGGAAGGGCTCACCTTGGCCGAAAATGGGGAGAAACCTCGCCCATTTCGGCTAAGGGACTCTTATATAGTGGCTGGCCAGGCCACATTCGGGAGCCGAACGTGCCCCCGCATGCATGCCATGTTCGGCGGCCGAACCTGGGTTTTCCTCCAATGCTATTTTCATGCAAAAACTCATTTTCTTTCATGCATAAAACATAAAACACAATAAAACATTTTTTGAAAACATGGTTCTACCCTTCTAGAGGTCTCCGACATCCGAGGTTCCACCGGACGGTAGGAATTCCGATACCGGAGTCTAGCCGGGTATTACATTCTCCCCCCCTTAAGAACATTCGTCCCCGAATGTTCCTCAACTAGCACATAGCATGGCAAACACAAATCAAACATACAAAGCATATAAAACTCACAGGGAACTAACCTCAGAAAAGATAAGGGTACTGCTGGAGCATGGACTCCCGTGTCTCCCAAGTGCATTCTTCCATATTGTGGTGGTTCCAAAGGACTTTCACCATCGGGATTTCCTTGTTCCTCAACTTTCTGATCTGGGTGTCTATGATCCGTACTGGCTGCTCAACGTAAGTGAGATTTTCTTGGATCTCCACATCAGGCTCACTAAGAACCTTGCCCGGATCTGACACAAACTTTCTTAACATGGAAACATGGAAAACCGGATGGATTCTTGCCATTGAAGCAGGTAAATCCAGCTTGTACGATACATTCCCAATCCTTTGCAGGACTTCAAAGGGTCCGATGTACCGTGGAGCCAGCTTACCTTTCTTCCCGAACCGAACCACTCCTTTCATTGGAGACACCTTGAGCAATACCAGATCCCCCTCCTGAAACTCTACTTGCCGTCTGCGGACATCTGCATAACTCTTCTATCTGCTTGCAGTAGTCTTGATCCTTTCCCTGATTATGGGTACCACCCTGCTGGTAATCTCTACTAGCTCAGGCCCTGCCAAGGCCTTCTCTCCAACTTCCTCCCAACAAACAGGTGACCTGCACTTCCTTCCATACAAGCCATCCCGATGCTAGCATGATGGCTGTTATTGTAGGCAAACTCCACCAAAGGTAGATGCTGCCTCCAAGAACCGCCAAAATACAGCACACACATTCTAAGCATATCCTCGATAGTCTGGATGGTCCTCTCCAACTGTCCGTCCGTCTGTGGATGGAAAGCAGTGCTAAAATCTAATTTGGTACCCATGGCGTTCTGCAGACATTCTCTAAAACTTGGAGGTAAACTGGGGCCCTCTATCAGACACTATTGAAACAGGAACCCCATGCAGCCTGACAATCTCATCTACATACACCTGTGCCAACTTGTCCACAGAATAGCCACTCCTGACAGGGATGAAGTGAGCAGATTTGGTGAGTCTGTCCACAATCACCCATATGGAGTCCAATCTGTTGGACGTCGCCGGCAACCCCACTACGAAGTCCATAGCTATATTCTCCCATTTCCACTCTGGAATAGGTAGCGGGTTAAGCATTCCAGACGGCTTCTGATATTCCAGCTTCACCCTCTGACACACTTCGCAGGCTGACACGAATTGTGCCACTTCTCTCTTCATAGCTGGCCACCAATACACTTTCTTTATATCTTGATACATCTTGGTGGCTCCAGGGTGAACGCTGTACCTTGCATTATGAGCCTCCCTCATAATGTCTCCTTTTAATCCTATGTCATCTGGTACACACAATCGACTCTCATAGCGGAGGATCCCCTTACTATCAAATCTGAACTCACTGTCCTTGCCTGACTGAACAGTCCTGGCAATCTTCACTAACTCTGGGTCCTCATGCTGTTTCTGAGCCACTTGCTCCAGAAACATAGGTGTCACTCTCATCTGGGCCACTAAAGCACCTGTACCAGACAACTCCAACTGTAGACCTTCCTTAATGAGCTTGTAAAACTCCTTCACCACTGGTCTCCTCTCTGCCGTGATGTGGGATAAACTGCCTAGTGACTTTCGGCTTAGGGCATCTGCCACAACATTCGCCTTACCCGGATGATACTGAATCTTGCAATCATAATCACTCAGCAGTTCTACCCATCTTCTCTGTCTCAAGTTCAAATCTCTTTGACTCAGGATGTACTGCAGGCTTTTATGATCTGTGAAGATCTCACATTTAACCCTATAGAGGTAGTGCCTCCACATCTTGAGTGCAAAGATTACTGCTGCCATCTCTAGGTCATGTGTGGGGTAATTCAACTCATGCTTCTTCAACTGTCTAGAAGCATAAGCAATCACCCTTTCATTCTGCATTAGTACACAACCCAGTCCCACACGGCACGCATCACAGAAGACTGTAAAGTCCTCATCACTTGATGGCAGAGCTAACACTGGTGCTGAAGTCAACCTCTTCTTAAGCTCTTCAAAACTCTCTTCGCACTGGTCGGTCCACACAAACTTCTGATTCTTCCTGGTTAGTCTGGTCAGAGGAGCTGCAATATTTGAGAAGTCCTGAACGAACCTCCTGTAGTAACCTGCTAAACCCAAGAAACTCCTGATCTCTGTCACTGAAGTGGGTCTAGGCCAGTTAGCCACAGCTTCTACCTTCTTGGGGTCCACCTCTATCCCATTTTCTGACACCACATGCCCCAAGAATGAAATGCTCCTCAGCCAGAACTCACACTTGGAGAACTTGGCATACAAGCCATGTTCCCTCAAGGTCTGCAGAACCAACCTCAGATGATGGGCATGCTCCTCTGCATTCCTGGAATACACTAAGATATCATCTATGAAGACAATAACAAAGTGGTCCAGGTACTGGCTAAACACTCTGTTCATAAGATCCATGAATGCTGCAGGGCATTGGTTAACCCGAACGGCATTACAAGGAACTCAAAATGCCCATATCTGGTCCTGAAAGCTGTCTTTGACACATCTTCCTCTCTGATCCTCAGCTGATGGTACCCCGATCTCAGATCTATTTTGGAAAAACAACCTACTCCTGCTAGCTGGTTGAATAGATCGTCGATCCTTGGCAATGGGTACTTATTCTTGGTAGTGACTTTGTTCAACTGCCTGTAGTCGATACAAAGTCTAAGGGATCCATCCTTCTTTCTCACAAACAGGACTGGAGCACCCCAAGGTGAGGTACTCGGTCGGATGAAGCCCTTTTCTACCAGTTCTTGCAACTGTTCTCTTAACTCTTTCAACTCGGTTGGAGCCATCCTGCAGGGAGGGATAGAGATCGGTCGGGTTCCAGGCATCAATTCTATCTCGAACTTTATCTCCCTAGCAGGTGGTAAACCTAGCAGCTCGTCTGGGAACACATCTAAAAACTCTCTAACCACTAGCACTGAGGCGGGCTCTCTAACCTGACTGCTAAGCTCTCTCACATGAGCCAAATACCCCTGACATCCCTTCCTAAGCAACCTACGAGCCTGAAGAGCTGATATCAAACCTCTAGGTGTACCCCTCCTGTCTCCCCTGAAGACAACCTCTGACCCATCCTGACCTCTGAACCTGACTACCTTGTCCCTGCAGTCCAAGGTAGCACCATGGGTAGATAACCAGTCCATCCCTAGAATGACGTCAAAATCTGTCAAGTCTAGAACCACAAGGTCGGCGGAAAGGCATCTTCCCTCAACAAAAACTGGACTGCACTGGCAGACTAACTCTGCCACTGATGGATCACACTTGGGTCCACTGACCCAGAGAGGACACTCTAACTCAGAGATCATCAACCCCAACCTCTGGACGGCTCTCGAAGCAATAAAAGAATGAGATGCACCAGGGTCCATCAAGGCATACACATCTGAACAACCAATGACTAAGTTACCTGCCACCACGGTGTTAGATGCATCTGCCTCCTGCTGAGTCATTGTGAAGATCCGTGCTGGAGCTGATGGACCTTCACCTCTGAAACCCGCTGAAGAAGAGGCTGCCCCTCTCCCTCTGCCTCTGCCACTGGCCTGAGTCACGGTTGGAGCTGCTGGCTGAGCCACACTACCAGAAGCTGTCTGCTGAGACTGTGCTCCAAAAGCTGCCCTAGGACACTCCCGAGCCATGTGTCCCTCTTGCCAGCATCTGAAGCAGGCTGCTGTCCCAGCCCGGCAAACTCCCCTGTGTGGTCTACTACACTTTACACAAACTGCATTATCAGCACCAGAGCTTGAGCCGCTCCC
This sequence comes from Manihot esculenta, assembly GCF_001659605.2. Lineage (NCBI taxonomy): Eukaryota > Viridiplantae > Streptophyta > Magnoliopsida > Malpighiales > Euphorbiaceae > Manihot > Manihot esculenta. Next base: position 8,607,727 of record NC_035164.2, on the reverse strand, counting down.
TAGTCCCAGACTGGACTTGACTTTGTTCCAAAACTTGTTCTTCTTGGGCTTCCTAGTGGTGTTACTCCACCTTTTGCTACCTAAAGCTGCTGCACTCAGAGAAGAAGAGCCTGGAGTCTTGGAACCAGAAGATTGTGCCACTGACTGTCTGACTGTTCCCTGAACGATGGCACTGGCCTCCATTTTCTGGGCCATATCCACTATGGCATGGAAGCTCTCCCTATCTGCTGACTGGATCAATGAGGAATATCTGGAGTGGAGTTTCATGATATACCTCCTTGACTTCTTCTGGTCCGTGTCAAGGTTTTGCCCTGCAAATGGCAACAGCTCCAAAAACCTGTCTGTGAACTCCTCTATACTCATCTCATCTGTCTGCCTCAACTGCTCAAACTCTATCATCTTCAGCTCCCTTGAACTATCGGGAAAAGCCCATCCTGCAAACTCGTTTGCAAACTCCTCCTAAGTCATACTGTCTACTCTCGGGTTCACATAATTCTTGAACCACTCTCGTGCCTTCTTGCACTTAAGCGTGAACCCAGCCATCTGAATGGCTCTACTATCATTAGCCCCAATTTCATCTGTGATCACCTTAACCCTCTCAAGATACACAAATGGGTCATCCCCTTTTTCATACTGAGGAGCACCCAGTTTCATGTAGTCGGTCATCTTGACCTTGCTCCCACTAGCTGAGCTAGATCTAGGAGGTTGAGTAACTGGGGCTACTGGTTCTATAGGTGGTGGAGGTGCAACATTTTCTGAGGTAGGGTTAGCTGGATTTGGATAGTAAGGTGGGGGTGGATACATTGGGTACTGTGAGTATGGTGGATAGTAGGGTGGGTATGGCATCTGTGTGGGATAAGGGGTGAAGCTAGGGTAATCCGATGTACCTCTCATCGAATATCCGGGATTTTGTGAGAAGTGTGGGTAGTGGGGTGGCTGAACAAATCTCGAGGCCTGAGTGCCTCCTTAGGACTCTCCCATTCCCTCTTCTGACACGCTAACTCCCAAACTGCCATCCCTCCTCTGCTCTACATCCATATCATCCCCCATGTCCTCTGACAATCCTCCCTGAACTGTTCCCCTCACTAATCTGCTTCTACCCAGATCCAGAGACCTTCTAGGGTCTCTCATTGCTCTTTCTCTGTTAGACCTACTGGACATTGCCCTAGGCAATGCTGGAGGACGGGCGCTCATGCCCTCATCCTCAGGTGGTACTCCAGTCAATCGTGCAGATCGACGAGTTCCTCTCATCCTGTTTTCTGAAAAACAGCACATAACAAGCAAACATTAGCACCATATGGTTCATGTGGGCACACATGAACCCTCATCACATACATATCATTCATATCATAGCATTAATGCACATGTATAAAATCATGGCATTTCACATCATCAAACAAGACAGGACTCCACATCCTATCCTAGTGGACATGATCTTCCTATTGTGCTTGACCTACTATAACCTCTATGAGCCCGACACTCTAGGTCCGACCATATGAATCTAGGGCTCTGATACCATTCTGTAACGACCCAAAAATCGGACCGCTACCGGCGCTAGGATCCAGGTCGGCTTAAGGCCGCCGGGACCCGTAGCAAGCCAAACATGTAACCTATAAACCTGTTTAATCCCATACATGATCCATAACATACATAAAAATTAAAACTTTTCTTTCGTTCATATACTCATGTACCAACCTCAACCTGTGCATGTACTGACATAATCATAAACATAAACATACTGTAACATTGATCCCTCTGTGGAATCTCATCAATGCCCTCAATGGGCGACATAACATGCGTTGAGTTGGTCCAACATAATCATCCATAAACATTAGGATCATGCATCAAAAAGGGGGTTACAATAAACTATGGTCAAGCACACTTCTAAACCTCAATATCATCATTACATAACATAGCTAATCATAACATTACATCATTATACAATTTGTCATGTCCACTTTCTATCTATTACAAGACAAGGACTTCATTACTCTTGCCGACCTCCTGGTCTACCCTGTACCTGCACTCCTGGGGGGAATAAGGAAAAGGGGTGAGCTACTAGAGCCTAGTGAGCAGAATAATAAAACATTTAAAATCTCATGCCATCATGTAATGCAACAAATCACAACAAATCACATCTCGGATGGTATTGTCACCAATAGTCCTCTACATTCCAAAGTGTCGGGACGTAGAATGGGTCAACCGGTCTTTCTCTTAACATAACATAACATAGCATTCCAATGTGCCAGGGACGTAGAATGGGTACAACCTGGACTTCCATACCGTATCATGCCGTAACATCATCATATCATATGAGGACTAAAGGATCATCCAATAACCAATCCACATCAACATCATAAATGCAATGCAACATATTCATGAATTCTAATGCATAAAACCTAATTCATCACATGGCATTCATGATGCATGAACTTGCTCAAAACTTGTAATTTATTTAATTTAAATCGTAAAGGTTTATTCTACTCACCTCGGCTAGCTCTGACAGTGACTGAAGCAGCTGACTCACTGTGGGGTCCTCGGTTCCTCAGGTCCGAACCTACACAGGTGGACTCAAATGAGGGACCAAACAACTAGAACATAACTCTAAAAACATCCCCCAAAAGCCCCCTAAAACACCTCAAAACAATCATGCAAAAACATACAAAGGAAGGCTGGACAGGGCACTTTCGGCGGCAGGTTCGGCGGCCGAAAGTCCCTCCAGAGCCGAAAGTCAGGCAGGTTCGGCGGCACCTTCGGCGGCCGAAACTCCCAGACAGAGACGAAACTCATGCATGTTCGGCGGCACTTTCGGCGGCCGAAACTCCCAGATAGAGGCGAAAGTCCTCTTTCGGGGGCAAGCTTCGGCAGCCGAATGCTGCCTCCATAAGAGGGTTCGGCGGCCGAAAGTCCTTTCAGCTGCCGAACCTGGTTTCTCCCAAAGGGCAGAAACTTGGTTCAAACATGCACAAATGCCTCCAACTCAAACCATCATGCATTTAGCTCAACCAAAACATGCATACAAGCTCCTAGGGGTCTCAAACTACCTAAAACCCCATGTACAACACATCAAACATGCATTGGCAAGCTACATTGTTCAAAACCACAACATTAACACATAAACTCCAACATAACCTAACATGGATTTCTACCCCATAAAACTACTCAAAGCTTACTTAAAACATGCAATGAGCTTAAGATCGGCTCTTACCTCTTGAAGATCGAGAGAGAGACGACCTAAGCTCGGAGATGGAAGAGATTTGAGTTCTTGAACCTCAAAGCTCCAAAACTTGCTTTAAATTCGAAAATCTTCAAAACAAGATGGAAACTTGTGAAAATCATGAAAGATTTGAAGGAAGAACTCAAAGATTGGTGAGGGATGGTGGAAGGGCTCACCTTGGCCGAAAATGGGGAGAAACCTCGCCCATTTCGGCTAAGGGACTCTTATATAGTGGCTGGCCAGGCCACATTCGGGAGCCGAACGTGCCCCCGCATGCATGCCATGTTCGGCGGCCGAACTTGAGGTTTGGCGGCCGAACCTGGACTTCCCTCACTTATGCCTTCGGGGGCCTAAGGCACACCCGAAATGCATGCATGTTCGGCGGCCGAACTTGAGGTTCGGCGGCCGAACCTGGGTTTTCCTCCAATGCTATTTTCATGCAAAAACTCATTTTCTTTCATGCATAAAACATAAAACACAATAAAACATTTTTTGAAAACATGGTTCTACCCTTCTAGAGGTCTCCGACATCCGAGGTTCCACCGGACGGTAGGAATTCCGATACCGGAGTCTAGCCGGGTATTACAGTCTTTACCATATGTGAGTGGATAAATTTATAACACTAGTATTTTATTAAATGTATGTCTATATGTGATATTTTATTATAGAAAAATTAGACGGATAATGGTAAATTTATGCTCTTCAAATAAATAGAAAGGAATTTATATTACAGCTGAATAAATAACCGATTATACTTTGTATATGTATCAATTAGATAGTACCTTGATGACAGGTGATTCATTCTCAGTTCAACTTATATTTATACTGTCTTTGGGTGAACAATTTATATAAATATAGCCTTTGGGACGTATATTGGGTGGTTGCCCTTTTGGGGGTAGCTATGCACGTGTATGAACAGTATTATTTTATATGCTCTTGGGCCAATATTGTCATCATAAAGGTCAAGATGCCAGGATTGCTCTTAAACTGCTAGCATTTTTACTTATTTCACCTAAGATGACAATATTATCTATAAAAGACATGTTATGAGTGTATCGAACCTTTTATAAAATTTTATGTTATTGAATAAATGATTTCGGCGGATTGTATTTCAACTTGACAATATTATTTTAAATGATAATATTTATCTAGCTGACTTATTTTAGTATATTATATGGTACTATTAAGTATCGAAACCTTGTTTATTCTCCTTTGTTATTTATTTATCCACTCACTGAGTAGCTGTACTCATCCCTTATATTTTAATATTTCATATTCTTTTGAGTGATCCAGTCTAGCAGTCTTATTTTTTAGCTTGTCCTTGCATCTATTTCACCAATTACATAGTCTAGTGGAGGTTGGGCTGACTATAATTTATTTTATAAACTTTAATTATTTTGGGATGAATGTATATGTATTTATACTTTCTTAGGCTACTAGTATTACTTTTGAAGCAGTAAATGCGTATTACTTTTAATGCTCACAGAGAGAATAAGAATGCATTTATGATAAAATTATGAATGTTTGGCATGAAGCTATTTTCTACATATATCTATATCTTCTAAAATTCAACCATGTTAATAGTATATTTTCAGGGAAAACTCTGTCAGTCTGTCCTATCACATTACTCTCTATAGGTTAGGGACCAGGTGTGACAAGGAATAAAGCTCATGTCTGCAAGTCTTCTTTTGGAAACCTAGGATATGCAGAAGAGTCTTGTATCTTTGCCCCATTTTTTCCCTTTGCATATTGCCTGGTTAATCGAGAATATCGAAAAAGATGATGCAACTCTTACTTTAGTGAGTGCAACAGAAAAAGCCCTGCAATTACATGATACAAATTTTACTTACTAAGAGAACAATAAAATTTGGGGAATAACCAAGCTTTTGTTTTCAATTATGAGAAACATGGAGAGATAAGAGATGGACAATCATACAAGTATAGCTTACTAATGGATGGATTAATTCTAAAAATATGGTAACTAACTATCAAAATTTTTTTTCAACTACTCTATATAAGTAATTCTACATAGTACAACAGATTCACTATATAATTTTTTTATATAGAGAGGTTTGACGTGGGTTTTAGTATATGATTATCAAGGTGGGAGGTGCTCAGCAACTGAGAGAGAAATGCTTTTTTTGCAACAAGAAACTGAGGTTTGCTTCTATATGAGGGATGCATAATTTTATATGTTTCAATGGTGCTTTATGCACATGAAAGGAGAATATATGATCTGTTAGTTTGATATCCTATCACGTTTTCATATTTTTAAGGACTTATTTTTAATCATGACCAATATGATATTTTGGATAGAAGTAGAAAGTTTTTCTTTTCCCTTTTTTGGTAGTTAGTAAGAGGATTATAAGAATATGCTACGGTTCATATTACTAGGCCCTGGTTAAATCCATAATCTATTGTTGGAATTAAGTGCATGAAAAGGATTTTTTGCAGTGGTCTCCCTCTCACACCCTTCCATAGTCACACTGCAATGAATTTGTTGAAATAAAGAAAGCTTGCACATACCTACCAGGTTATGGCCTCTTGTACTCTTCTTTGTGGTGGATCAAATTCGTGTTTGGTTTCCTTGTAGTTGATCACTTCATCTCTTTGGTGACTTATTTCTGTTTTATTTCTTCTCCTATTTCTTTTAATTTTGCTTTGGATCATATTATTAGGTGACTTGCTTCTGATGTGCTTCTCTTGTTTGTTTTGGTTTTGCTTTTGTTATAGATGCATTTATGGGACATGCCTACAAACGATAGGGACCACACCAAATACTATATCTATTGAATTCTACGTCGGTTTAGGATAAGGGTAATATGCCCCTTATAAGTGTTGAAAATCTTATGGTCTTAATATCAGATTGGCACAATGGAAAATAAAATAATTTTTAAGGCATAAGAACAAATAAAAGTCGACGCATGCAATAATGGCATTAAAAGGTGCAAGAGTTGCTTTTGCTGAATCATTTGCAAGACTAGACCAAAACGAAATAAATTATAATCTCCATTTTGATCTCCTCTCCAGCAGCAAAATGTAACCAAGGAATTGCCCAATAGCAATTCCCCTTTACAATTTTACACACTTAAATTCTTGACGAAAGGAAGTGTGCTAGCACCTTGAGTGTTTGTCTCTTCCTTTTGGTTTTTGTGAATTTGGCTTGGGTAGAAGATTGGAGATCTGATCTCTATGAATCCTTGATGTGTTTAGTGTTAAAAACTAAAGAGCAAGTAGGAGAAAAATCTCTTCTTTTACTTTAAGAGGTTCAGCCAAAAGAGGAGGTGGAAGAGTCTCAGTTTTTCTCTCTTTTTCTCACTTATGTAGTCACCTCTCCTTGAGCCACGAATTAGGGTTTTATTTACCCTTTTATAGTCACTCAAATTTCGCCTCAATGAGAAGAAAACATGGGGAGAAATTTTAATTTAATTTGAATTAAAATCCAATTAGATACTAGCATTTAATTCAAAATAAACTTTCTTAAAATAAGTCCTAATCCTATTAGTACTCTCTCTCTTTTAACTAATTAATTAAACCTTTTAATTAACTAATTATATCAAACCTTAAGCCACATTAAATGGGTCTAGGAATGTGTGCCGAAATTCACATATGCCCATTGATAATATTTTAAACAAAACACTTATCAATGGCCCGATAAGGAAAAGACTAAAGTACCCTTTGTCCAAATTTCATCGTGTTTGATTTTGTAGGACTATTCAATATTGACAATTGATTTTTAAGGTTCATAAATTATAATTGGTATTTAGCAAGACACTATAATTACCCAAATTGAATAGTTATGAATTTGCTTAGAAAATCACCCTATTAGTGAACCAGTATAATCCTTTGCCATAAGATATCATAATTTGCATAAGGTATGAAACAAGTCATCCTTACTCATTACTAAATCATTTTTCTTGATCTATTAGTGATATTGAATCAATCAAGTTAATGATAATTCTTATCTTACGATTTGGGTGTGGCCACACTTTTCTCAGTTTCAATAGTCAAGTGGCCGATGATACTTTTTTCTTTCTTCGAGAGAGACAATCCCCTCACTTTTCTACGAGGTGTAACGACCCGAAAATCGGACCGCTACCGGCACTAGAATCCAGGTCGGCTTAAGGCCGCCGGGACCCGTAGCAAGCCTGACATGTAACCTGTAAACCTGTTTTATCCCATACATGATCAACAAACATACATAAAAATTAAAACTTTTCTTTTCATCATACACCAAACTCAACCTGTGCATGCACTATACATAACACAATCATAAGCATTAATCCCTCTGTGGGATCTCATCATTACCCCAAAGGGTGACATAACCTGTGTTGAGCTGGTTTACATAAACATTATAGATCATGTATTAAAGGGATACCATACACATAGGGTCAAACACAACCTCTAATCCTCAATATCATTACATAACATAACTAGTCATAACATTACATCATCTTACAATTTATCATGTCCACTTTCTATCTATTACAAATACATGACTTTACTCTTCTTGACTTCTCTGTCTAGCCCGTACCTGCAATCCTGGGGAATTAGGGAAAGGGGTGAGCTACTAGAGCCCAGTGAGCAGAATAAATAAAACATTTAAAATTTCATGCCATCATGTAATGCAACACATCACAGCAAATCACATCTCGGATGGTATTGTCACCAATAGTCCTCTACATTCCAAAGTGCCGGGACGTAGAATGGGTACAACCGATCTTTCTCTTAACATAACATAACATAGCATTCCAATGTGCCATGGACGTAGAATGGGTACAACCTGGACTTTCTCTTACATCGTGCCAGGGACGTAGAATGGGTACAACCTGGACTTCCATACCGTATCATGCCGTAACATCATCATATCATATGAGGACTAAAGGATCATCCAATAACCAATCCACATCAACATCATGAATGCAATGCAACATATTCGTGAATTCTAATGCATACAACCTAATCCATCACATGGCATTCATGATGCATGAACATGCTCAAAACTTGTAATTTATTTGCTTTAAATCATAAAGGTTTATTCTACTCACCTCTGGCTGAAGCTCTACTGACTCTGAAGTGACTAACTCACTACTGGGGTCCTCGGTTCCTCGGGTCCGAACCTACACAGGTGGACTCAAATGAGGGATCAAACATACTAGAACATAACTCTAAAACATCCCCCAAAAACCCCCTAAAGCACCTCAAAACAATCATGCAAAAACATGCAAAGGAAGGCTGGACAGGGCACTTTCGGCGGCAGGTTCGGCGGCCGAAAGTCCCTCCAGAGCCGAAAGTCAGGCAGGTTCGGCGGCACCTTCGGAGGCCGAAACTCCCAGACAGAGGCGAAACTCATGCATGTTCGGCGGCACCTTCGGCGGCCGAAACTGCCAGATAGAGACGAAAGTCTCCTTTCGGGGGCAGGCTTCGGCAGCCGAATGCTGCCTCCACAAGAGGGTTCGGCGGCCGAAAGTTCCTTCGGCTGCCGAACCTGGTTTTTGCCAAAGGGCAGAAACTTGGTTCCTCTATGCACATTTGCCTCAAATTCAAACCATCATGCATATAACTCAACCAAAACATGCGTACAAGCTCCTAGGGGTCTCAAACTACCTTAAACCGCAACTACAACACACAACAACAACACAATCCAAGCCACATTGTTCAAAACTCATCAAAAACCCATAAACTCAACATAAGCTACACATGCATTTTCTACCCGAAAGATCTTACTGAAACTTGTTTAAAACATGAAAAGGATTCAAGATCGGCCCTTACCTCTTGAAGATCGAGGGAGAGACGACCTAAACTCGGAGTTGGGAGAGATTTGACTTCCTTGGTCTCCAAGCTCAAAACTCGTTCAAATCTCTTCAAAATGACATAAACCTTGTTAAATCATGAAGGATCGAAGGAAAATCATAAAAAATGAACCATGGAGGAGCAAGAACTCATCGTGGCCGAAAATGGGGAGAAAACTCGCCCATTTCGGCCATGGAGCTCTTATATAGGGGCTGGCCAGTTCACGTTCGGGGGCTGAATGTGCCCCCACATCTCATGCATGTTCGGCGGCCGAACATGAGGTTCGGCGGCCAAACCTGATTTCTTTCAAACAAAACTTTCAGAGGCCAAAAGTGCTCCCACAACCTATCCACGTTCGGCGGCCGAACATGACTTTCGGCGGCTGAACCTGGTAAAGGTTCCATGGTCTTTTTCATTTAAAAACTCAAATTCATTCTTACTTAAAAATCATTAAAACATGAAAACATTTGTGAAAACATGGTTCTACCCTTTTAGAGGTCTCCGACATCCGAGATTCCACCGGACAGTAGGAATTCCGATACCGGAGTCTAGCCGGGTATTACATTCTCCCCCCCTTAAGAACATTCGTCCCCGAATGTTCCTCAACTAGTACCTAGCATGGCATACACATATCATACATACAAAACACATAAAACTCACAAGGGACTAACCTCAGAAAAGATAAGGGTATTGCTGGAGCATGGACTCCCGTGTCTCCCAAGTGCATTCTTCCATATTGTGGTGGTTCCATAGGACTTTCACCATCGGGATTTCCTTGTTTCTCAGCTTCCTGATCTGGGTGTCTAGGATCCGTACTGACTGCTCAACATAGGTGAGATCCTCTTGGATCTCCACATCTGGCTCACTAAGAACCTTGCCTGGATCTGACACAAACTTTCTTAACGTGGAAACATGGAAAACCGGATGGATTCTTGCCATTGAAGCAGGTAAATCCAGCTTGTACGATACATTCCCAATCCTTTGCAGGACTTCAAAGGGTCCGATGTACCGTGGAGCCAGCTTACCTTTCTTCCCGAACCGAACCACTCCTTTCATTGGGGACACCTTAAGCAATACCAGATCCCCCTCCTGAAACTCTACCTGTCTTTTGCGGTTGTCTGCATAACTCTTCTGTCTGCTTGCAGCAGTCTTGATTCTTTCTCTGATTATGGTTACCACCTTACTGGTGATCTCTACTAACTCAAGCCCTGCCAAGGCCTTCTCTCCAACTTCCTCCCAGCAAACTGGTGACCTGCACTTCCTTCCATACAAAGCTTCATATGGAGCCATCCCGATGCTAGCATGATGGCTGTTATTGTAGGCAAACTCCACCAAAGGTAGATGCTGCCTCCAAGAACCGCCAAAGTCCAGCACACACATTCTAAGCATATCCTCTATTGTCTGGATGGTCCTCTCCGACTGTCCGTCCGTCTGTGGATGGAAAGCAGTGCTAAAATCTAATCTGGTACCCATGGCATCCTGCAGACTCCGCCAAAACCTGGAGGTGAACTGGGGTCCTCTATCAGACACTATTGAAACAAGAACCCCATGCAGCCTGACTATCTCGTCAACATACACCTGCGCCAACTTGTCCACAGAATAGCCACTCCTGATAGGGATGAAGTGAGCAGATTTGGTGAGTCTGTCCACAATCACCCATATGGAGTCCAATCTGTTGGACGTCGCCGGTAACCCCACTATGAAGTCCATAGCTATGTTCTCCCATTTCCACTCTGGAATAGGTAGCGGGTTAAGTATTCCAGCTGGCTTCTGATGTTCCAGCTTCACCCTCTGACACACTTCGCAGGCTGACAAGAACTGTGCCACTTCTTTCTTCATTGCTGGCCACCAATAAACTTTCTTCATATCTTGATACATCTTGGTGGCTCCGGGGTGAATGCTGTATCTTGCATTATGAGCCTCCCTCGTAATGTCTCCTTTTAGCCCTATGTCATCTGGTACACACAGTCGACTCCCATAGCGAAGGATCCCCTTACTGTTGAATCTGAATTCACTGTCCTTGCCTGACTGAACAGTCCTGGCAATCTTCACTAACTCTGGATCCTCATGCTGTTTCTGAGCCACCTGCTCCAGAAACACAGGTGTCACTTTCATCTGGGCCACTAAAGAACCTGTACCAGACAACTCCAACTGTAGACCTTCCTCAATGAGCTTGTAAAACTCTATCACCACTGGTCTCCTCTCAGCCGTGATGTGGGATAGACTGCCTAGTGACTTCCGGCTTAGGGCGTCTGCTACAACATTCGCCTTACCCGGATGATACTGAATCTTGCAATCATAGTCACTCAGCAACTCTACCCATCTCCTCTGTCTCAAATTCAAATCTCTTTGACTCAGGATGTACTGCAGGCTCTTGTGATCTGTAAAGATCTCACATTTTACCCCATGGAGGTAGTGCCTCCACATCTTGAGTGCAAAGATTACTGCTGCCATCTCAAGGTCATGTGTGGGGTAATTCAACTCATGCTTCTTTAGCTGTCTAGAAGCATAAGCAATCACCCTCTCATTCTGCATTAGTACACAACCCAGTCCCACACGGGACGCATCACAAAAGACTGTAAAGTCCTCATCACTAGATGGAAGAGCTAACACTGGTGCTGAAGTCAACCTCTTCTTAAGCTCTTCAAAACTCTCTTCGCATTGGTCGGTCCATACAAACTTCTGATTCTTCCTGGTTAGTCTGGTCAGAGGAGCTGCAATTTTTGAGAAGTCCTGAACGAACCTCCTGTAGTAACCTGCCAAACCCAAGAAGCTCCTGATCTCCGTCACTGATGTGGATCTAGGCCAGTTAGCCACAGCTTCTATCTTCTTGGGGTCCACCTCAATACCATTCTCTGACACTACATGCCCCAAGAAGGAAATGCTCCTCAGCCAGAACTCACACTTGGAGAACTTGGCATACAAGCCATGTTCCCTCAAGGTCTGCAGAACCAACCTCAGATGATGGGCATGCTCCTCTGCATTCCTGGAATACACTAAGATATCATCTATGAAGACAATAACAAATTGATCCAGGTATTGGCTAAATACTCTGTTCATAAGATCCATGAATGCTGCAGGGGCGTTGGTTAACCCGAACGGCATTACAAGGAACTCAAAATGCCCATATCTGGTCCTGAAAGCTGTCTTTGGCACATCTTCCTCTCTGATCCTCAGCTGATGGTACCCCGATCTCAGATCTATTTTAGAGAAACAACCCGCTCCTGCTAGGTGGTCGAATAGATCGTCGATCCTTGGCAATGGGTACTTGTTCTTGGTAGTGACTTTGTTCAACTGCCTGTAGTCGATACAAAGTCTAAGGGATCCATCCTTCTTTCTCACAAACAAGACTGGAGCACCCCAAGGTGAGGTACTCGGTCGGATGAAGCCCTTGTCTACCAGCTCTTGCAACTGTTCTTTCAATTCTTTCAACTCAGCTGGAGCCATCCTGTAGGGAGGGATAGAGATCGGTCGGGTTCCAGGCATCAATTCTATCTCGAACTCTATCTCCCTAGCAGGTGGTAAACCTGGCAGCTCGTCTGGGAAAACGTCTAAAAACTCTCTAACCACCGGCACCGAGGTGGGCTCTCTAACCTGACTGTTAAGCTCTCTCACATGAGCCAAATACCCCTGACATCCCTTCCTAAGCAACCTACGAGCCTGAAGAGCTGATATCAGACCTCTAGGTGTACCCCTCTTGTCTCCCCTAAAGACAACCTCTGACCCATCCTGACCTCTGAACCTGACTACCTTGTCCCTGCAGTCCAAGGTAGCACCATGGGTAGATAACCAGTCCATCTCTAGAATGACGTCAAAATCTGTCAAATCTAGAACCACAAGGTCGGCGGAAAGGCATCTTCCCTCAACAAATACGGGACTGCACTGGCATACTGACTCTGCCACTGATGGATCACACTTGGGTCCACTGACCCAGAGAGGACACTCTAACTCAGAGATCATCAACCCCAACCTCTGGACGGCTCTCGGAGCAATAAAAGAATGAGATGCACCAGGGTCCATCAAGGCATACACATCTGAACAACCAATAACTAAGTTACCTGCCACCACGGTGTTAGATGCATCTGCCTCCTGTTGAGTCATCGTGAAGATCCGTGCTGGAGCTGATGGACCTTCACCTCTGAAACCCGCTGAAGAAGAGGCTGCTCCTCTCCCTCTACCTCTGCCACTGGCCTGAGTCATGGCTGGAGCTACTGGCTGCGCCACACTACCAGAAGCTGTCTGCTGAGACTGTGCTCCAAAAGCTGCCCTAGGACACTCCCGAGCCATGTGTCCCTCTTGCCCGCATCTGAAGCAGGCTGCTGTCCCAGCCCGGCAAACTCCTCTGTGTGGTCTACTACACTTTGCACAAACTGCATTATCTGCACCAGAGCTTGAGCCACTCCCTAGTCCCAGACTGGACTTGACTTTGTTCCAAAACTTGTTCTTCTTGGGCTTCCTAGTGGTGTTACTCCACTTTTTGCTACCTGAAGCTGCTGCACTAAAAGAAGAAGAGCCTGGGGTCTTAGAACCAGAAGGCTGTGCCACTGACTGTTTAACTGTCCCCTGAACGATGGCACTGGCCTCCATTTTCCGGGCCATATCCACTATGGCATGGAAGCTCTCCCTATCTGCCGACTGGATTAATGAGGAATATCTGGAGTGGAGTTTCATGATATACCTCCTTGACTTCTTCTGATCTGTGTCAAGGTTTTGCCCTGCAAATGGCAACAGCTCCAAGAACCTGTCTGTGAACTCCTCTACACTCATCTCATCCGTCTGCCTCAACTGCTCAAACTCTATCATCTTTAGCTCCCTCGAGCTATCAGGGAAAGCCCATCCCGCAAACTCGTTTGCAAACTCATCCCAAGACATGCTGTCCACCCTCGGGTTCACATAATTCTTAAACCACTCACGGGCCTTCTTGCATTTGAGTGTGAACCCGGCCATTTGAATGGCTCTACTATCATCTGCCCCAATCTCATCTGTGATCACTTTCACCCTCTCAAGGTACACAAACGGGTCATCTCCTTTTTCATACTGAGGAGCACCCAACTTCATGTAGTCGGTCCTTTTGACCTTGCTCCCACTGGCTGAGCTAGGTCTAGAAGGTTGAGTAACTGGGGCTGCTGGTTCTGTAGGTGGTGGAGGTGGGGCAACATTTTCTGTGGTAGGGTTTTCTGGATTTGGATAGTAAGGTGGGGGTGGATACATTGGGTACGGTGAGTATGGTGGGTACTAAGGTGGGTATGGCATCTGTGTGGGATAAGGGCTGAAGCTATGGTAATCCGATGTGCCTCCCATCGAATACTCGGGGTGTTGTGAGAAATGTGGGTAGTGGGGTGGCTGAACAAATCCCGAGGCCTGAGTGCCTCCTTGGGACTCTTCCATTCCCTCTTCTGACAAGCTGACTCCCAAACTGCCATCCCTTCTCTGCTCTACATCCATATCATCCCCCATGTCCTCTGACATTACTCCCTGAACTGTTCCCCTCACTGATCTGCTTCTACCCAGATCCAGAGACCTTCTAGGGTCTCTCACTGCTCTTTCTCTATTAGACCTACTGGACATTGCCCTAGGCAATGCTGGAGGACGGGCGCTTGTGCCCTCATCCTCAGGTGGCACTCTAGTCAATCTTGCAGATCGATGAGTTCCTCTCATCCTGTTTCTGAAAAACAGCACATAACAAGCAAACATTAGCATCATATGGTTCATGTGGGCACACATGAACCCTCATCACATACATCACATATCATAGTATATCATTAATGCACATGCATATTATCATGGCATTTCACATCATCAAACAAGATAGGACTCCACATCCAATCCTAGTGGACATGATCTTCCTATTGTGCTTGACCTTCTATGACATCCATGAGCCCTACACTCTAGGTCTGACCATATGAACCTAGGGCTCTGATACCACTCTGTAACGACCCGAAAATCGGACCGCTACCGGCGCTAGAATCCAGGTCGGCTTAAGGCCACCGGGACCCGTAGCAAGCCTGACATGTAACCTGTAAACCTGTTTTATCCCATACATGATCAACAAACATACATAAAAATTAAAACTTTTCTTTTCATCATACACCAAACTCAACCTGTGCATGCACTATACATAACACAATCATAAGCATTAATCCCTCTGTGGGATCTCATCATTACCCCAAAGGGTGACATAACCTGTGTTGAGCTGGTTTACATAAACATTATAGATCATGTATTAAAGGGATACCATACACATAGGGTCAAGCACAACCTCTAATCCTCAATATCATTACATAACATAACTAGTCATAACATTACATCATCTTACAATTTATCATGTCCACTTTCTATCTATTACAAATACATGACTTTACTCTTCTTGACTTCTCTGTCTAGCCCGTACCTGCAATCCTGGGGAATTAGGGAAAGGGATGAGCTACTAGAGCTCAATGAGCAGAATAAATAAAACATTTAAAATTTCATGCCATCATGTAATGCAACACATCACAGCAAATCACATCTCGGATGGTATTGTCACCAATAGTCCTCTACATTCCAAAGTGCCGGGACGTAGAATGGGTACAACCGGTCTTTCTCTTAACATAACATAACATAGCATTCCAATGTGCCAGGGACGTAGAATGGGTACAACCTGGACTTTCTCTTACATCGTGCCAGGGACGTAGAATGGGTACAACCTGGACTTCCATACCGTATCATGCCGTAACATCATCATATCATATGAGGACTAAAGGATCATCCAATAACCAATCCACATCAACATCATGAATGCAATGCAACATATTCGTGAATTCTAATGCATACAACCTAATCCATCACATGGCATTCATGATGCATGAACATGCTCAAAACTTGTAATTTATTTGCTTTAAATCATAAAGGTTTATTCTACTCACCTCTGGCTGAAGCTCTACTGACTCTAAAGTGACTAACTCACTACTGGGGTCCTCGGTTCCTCGGGTCCGAACCTACACAGGTGAACTCAAATGAGGGACCATACATACTAGAACATAACTCTAAAACATCCCCCAAAAACCCCCTAAAGCACCTCAAAACAATCATGCAAAAACATGCAAAGGAAGGCTGGACAGGGCACTTTCGGCGGCAGGTTCGGCGGCCGAAAGTCCCTCCAGAGCCGAAAGTCAGGCAGGTTCGGCGGCACCTTCGGCGGCCGAAACTGCCAGACAGAGACGAAAGTCTCCTTTCGGGGGCAGGCTTCGGCAGCCGAATGCTGCCTCCACAAGAGGTTTCGGCGGCCGAAAGTTCCTTCGGCTGCCGAACCTGGTTTCTGCGAAAGGGCAGAAACTTGGTTCCTCTATGCACATTTGCCTCAAATTCAAACCATCATGCATATAACTCAACCAAAACATGCGTACAAGCTCCTAGGGGTCTCAAACTACCTTAAACCCCAACTACAACACACAACAACAACACAATCCAAGCCACATTGTTCAAAACTCATCAAAAACCCATAAACTCAACATAAGCTACACATGCATTTTCTACCCGAAAGATCTTACTAAAACTTGTTTAAAACATGAAAAGGATTCAAGATCGGCCCTTACCTCTTGAAGATAGAGGGAGAGACGACCTAAACTCGGAGTTGGGAGAGATTTGACTTCCTTGGTCTCCAAGCTCAAAACTCGTTCAAATCTCTTCAAAATGACATAAACCTTGTTAAATCATGAAGGATCGAAGGAAAATCATAAAAAATGAACCATGGAGGAGCAAGAACTCACCGTGGCCGAAAATGGGGAGAAAACTCGCCCGTTTCGGCCATGGAGCTCTTATATAGGGGCTGGCCAGTTCACGTTCGAGGGCCGAACGTGTCCCCACATCTCATGCATGTTCGGCGGCCGAACATGAGGTTCGGCGGCCGAACCTGGTTTCTTTCAAACAAAACTTTCGGAGGCCAAAAGTGCTCCCACAACCTATCCACGTTCGGCGGCCGAACATGACTTTCGGCGGCCGAACCTGGTAAAGGTTCCATGGTCTTTTTCATTTAAAAACTCAAATTCATTCTTACTTAAAAATCATTAAAACATGAAAACATTTGTGAAAACATGGTTCTACCCTTCCAGAGGTCTCCGACATCCGAGATTCCACCGGACGGTAGGAATTCCGATACCGGAGTCTAGCCGGGTATTACACGAGGACTCATCTAAGCATGCATAGATATTTCTAGTCTAAGGACTTCTAGTGCAAGTATCACTGGAGAGACACCTATGACTTTCAACCATATAGTATTCTCGTAAGCGGATCGTTTCTAAGTATAACGTTCTTAACTTGTATTTATGCTCTCTAATTGATATCCAATATCTTATGACCAGTAAAACATAATCATCTCATAGAGATCATACTAGTATTAGTTCAATGTTACTCCCATGATAATGATTGACTAGGGAAGTATGGAATGTTATTCTTTAAAGTTCTAAGATTTTACTACCAAGTGCCTCACACTTGATAACTTGAATAGACCCAATATTTAATGATATTTTATCAATTTAATATGTACAGTAATAAACAAAGTGATAAAACAAATGCCTCATCTTTATTTATCGTAGATAAAATGTCTTTACAATGTACATAGGACTAGGGATTATACTAACAATAAGGGCCTTAGGCACTCCTCCCTAAAAGCTAGGTCTGGCCTAAATTTAACATGATATCAGAGCCTCCCCATCGATATTGAGCCTCCCATAAATATTTCACGCTTTAGTGAAGTTCTAGGCATGAGGGTGTATGTTGAATCTCACGTCGATTTAGGATAGGGGTAATGTGCCCCTTATAAGGGCTGTACGCACTTATCTTTAAGTTAGCTTTTGGGATGAGTTAGGCGTGGCTCAAATTTAACATGGTATCAGAGCCTTCCCACCAATATTGGGCCTCCCTTAAATATTTTACTCTCCAGTGAAGTTTTGGGCGTCAGGGGTGTGTGTTGAATCCCACATCGGTTTGAAATAGGGGTAATATGCCCCTTATAAGAGTCTTACACACTCCTCCCCTTTGAGCTAGCTTTTAAGGTGAATTAGGTCTGATCCAAATTTAACAATATCAGTGACAAATCTAAGAGACAAATCAACAACAAATTCAAAGATCAAGCAGTAATGAAGGCAACAATGACAGCAACACTATTTAAAGAGAAAGCAAGAAAAAAAAAAAAAAGACAAGTTGAATTATCATCACACTTTGACAACTAATGAGGCTTAGATAATTTTTAGAGGTTGCTCTACCACATTCTAATCAACTAATATGATTAAAAATAAAGATATGGAGCGATAAACAAATTAGAAACACCATAAGGAAAACCTTGATAAGTTTGCTAAACATAGAGGCACACAAAAAATACTTATTTTTATATTAGAAAAACCAAAATATTACTCATAACATCCTCCAATTCGTAGCTGCCACTTTAATTGTGTTTTTATAGCTACCGAATCCTAATTCTTGAGTAAAAAGGTTTAATTCCAATGTAGAAAAAATATCTAGTCAAACAGTCAAATATATATTTTATTAAAGATTTTTTTTATAGATTGTCTTAGAGAAATCTTTCTCTTAAATGAGTTGCACGAATTTGGCTTCTAAAATTAATCAAATTAATTTAAAACAAATCCAATAAAATAATAAAGAAGTAATTACAAAAATCTACCATGTGGTTTAATGTCTTTTTCAAGTAGAGTCTTTTAATATAATTTGTGACAAAAAGAGTAATGTGGTTTCACTCCATTAACAAAGTGGGACTTTTCTATCTAACACGGTTAATAAATGCTGATATGGCATTTAAAAATAATTTTTAATTAAAATAAATTATATTTTAATCCTTAAAATTTTGTTAAACATATAATTTATTTTTGATATTTATAAATTTAGTTATAAAATTTTATTTTATAATAAAATAGCTCCTTCAGTTATAATTTATTCCTATATTCTTATAAATTGATCCTTAAATATTATAATTATTTATAAATAAGTACTTATATTTTTTTTTTCAAATGAATCTCATATGTTTATTAAATTTAATATCTTAAAATAAATTAACAAAATAAAAATTAAGTCAAGAATCTTAGCTTAATATGCATCTAAATTCAAATCTAAAAAGTACTTTCTAATGTAATTTTTCCCTCCTCAATAAATTTTTTATTAATTAGGACAAAAAAAGAGACATTAGAATATTTTTATCTTATTTTTAGTTTATTATTTTTCACATGTAAAATATTAAAATTTAATAAATTGAGAGATTAATTTGTAAATATAAGAACTTATTAATAATTATAATATTTAGGACTATTCTATAAAAATATAGGGATTAATTTCAATTAAAAATATAAACTTTAAAAATTAAGGAATTATTTTATTAATCAAACAAAACTTGATAGACTAAATTTAAAAATAATGATTAAAATATAGCTTTCATTAAATATTAAGGAGTAAATTGTAATTTATCAGTGATATCTAACGGTATTAGAGGAAAAACCTTATTTTGCTAACGGCGTGAAAGTGCATGATGGTCTTTTATTGCAAATTAAAGTATAGGACCATACTTGAAAATTCGCTAAACCACAACATAGTTTTTTTATAAATATTCCAATAATAAAATACCAAAATAACAAAATGAGCCTAAGTATAAATCGGCCATACATGCATTATGCGATCTGAAATTATGTTGCTTGTCCAAATGTGTTGAAGAGGTTGTGACTTGTTTTCTCATCATCCCATATTTTCCAAGAATAATTCTCATCCCGTAAGTCTTGAATTTTACAATGATAACTTGATTTCTTATAATTTGGAGGTTTACAGATTGAATATTTAATTATTATGATAGCTTCAATGTACTTAAAATTGTTAAAAATTATTGCCCTCCTTTCGTATACATCAAGTCCTCCCTCCTCAAGGCGATTTATTCTCATAGTGGTAAGAAAAGGATCAACATATACGAGATCATCTCTACATGGGTTGACTTGTGCAAGAATTTCAAAGGTAATTAGAATCTTAACTTCTTATATTTCTTCAATAAAACAATCTCCCAAACTCAATATAAATTCAATTTGTCGCCCTTATTCAGATTGAATGACATCACAATAAGTAGTTCTTGCATTCTCTTTATATATAACTTTCTCCAAGAGTTTTATGAAATTATTGAATTCAACTTGATATTTCTCAAATGAAGTAACGAACTTTGATATCTCTCCTCTCTTTTTCTTTTTACTTTTTTCTAATAATCTCACATAATTGAAATGAAACTCTTTTCCTTCCTTTTTTTTTATTTTTTTTGAAACAAACGAGATAAAAATTGAGATAAATGAACAATGAATTCAATAGCTAAAATAAATATAACGAAACTAAAAGTAAATAAGAAAACAATGAAAGGTAGATAAGTAGAAATTTATTTACTATCAACCTTTGATAACAATTGATGTGGAACCTAGAATCAACTTGTGATCAAGAACTTTGAACACACACTTGATAACGAACGAGACTTAAATAGTTTTTAGAGGTTGCTCTACTACATGTATAATCAACCAATGTGATTAAAAATAAAGATTTATAAAGTGATAAACCAGTTAGAAATGTCACAAGAAAAACCTTGATAAGTTTGCTAAATAAGGAGACAACAAAAAATACTCACCTTTGTGTTAGAAAAAAACAAAATAGTATTTATAATATCCTCCAATTTGTGGCTACCACTTTAAAGGTGTTTTTATAACTTTCAAACTCTAATTTTTGAGTTCAAAGATTTAATTTCAATGTAAAAAAAGATATATAGTCAAAAAGTCAAACTTATATTAAATTGAAAATTATTTTCCTAAAATGTCTTGGAGAAATTTTTTTATTAAATGGACTGTACAAATTTGACTTCTAAAACAGGATAATTAAATTTAAAATAAATTAAATAAAACACTAAAATACTAAAATAATAAAATAAGTCCAAATGCAACCGGCTACACATGTATTATACGATCTGAAATTGTATTGTTGAAGAAATTAAAAAATGTTGGCTTATTTTTTCATTATCCAATACTTTACAAATATAATTCTCATCTCGTATGTTTTGAATTAATCGATGATAACTTGATTTCTTTTCTCATGATTTGGAGTTTTGCGGATTGAATATTTGAATGCAGATTGCATACTTTACAAAGATATGCTAACATTACAAGGATATCATCAAGGGAATGCTTCCAAAGAAACACCAATATCTTATACAAGTTCTATTGCATACAAAATAGTTCATAAGCACTTGTGGATCTTGGTTAGTTTTTCTTTTTTCAATTTTTTTTTTCTTCGAATTACCTAACAAGACTGCAGAATCCAGCTCCATTTTAGAATGCAGAGAGCAAGTGCTACAGAAGAGATCAATAAAAAAATTCTGCAGCTAGCTTTTCAATTAACTACAGTGAACGTAACTCATACAATTTGAGTTTCATCAAGTAGTTCTTTTGCATTTTCAGCTTCCAATATCTTTTGCAGGGCATAACGACATCTGAAAATTCATCATTTGATCAGAATATACAATTGATAAAGAAAGAATTTTAATCCAGAAAGAATATATATTAATGGTTATACCTCCATGGGAGATGATCAAGGAACATGTTTGGTGAGACGACAATATCTTTGAAGTCTTCTCTCTTTGCCATATAAGCATTATATTTATGAGGCTTCTCATTGAATCTCCAGCTTTTCCATAAAGACACATTGGTATTGCTTTGTTCTGGTAGCAAGTGAATCACCAGGCCTGGTAGAAACACATCAGGAGGATCCTCAGCTGACCTATTTTTATTTCCAGGGACAGTTTCTAAAAACTGGGATACAGGATTATCTAATGAATTTTCAACTCTAGCCTCTTTATGGAAAGGATTTTGAAAATTGTCATCATTAACATCAACATCACCATCATTACTACTGCTGTTTATGTCTGATTCCTTCCAGAAAGAATAGCCATCTTCCAATTTATTGCTTCCTGCAGTGAGAATAATCTTAGTAGAACAACCAACGGAGAACTAATTTTACTAAAATTATAATTCTATTTCATTACATTTAAACTCATTAAAGTTTAGAAAAGAATATTATTTGGTCCCTGTGATATAGAAAAAAATTACAGTTAATCCCTCAATTTTAAAAAAAATCAAAATATTCTTAGTTTATAATACAAGACTAACCTTTATAGACTTCATGATGTAGATCTTCCACTTTGGCTGGAGGAGAATGTGATTCTGGTGGATTTTTAACCTCAATACCTCTTTGGCACTTGCTAATATAAAGAAATCTACGAGCAAGTCTAAAAATCAAAGTTGTATCAGTGTTGGAATCTTCTGAGAGTGCCATAAGTGCAGCTGCTCGAAGCCGTATAATTGATCCAACTGAAAGGCGTGTAGAAAATTCATTGTCGTGTACAATGCTGCAGGAAGCTCAAACACTTACAATGAAACAGAAATAAAATCAACCACTAACTAATAATTATAAAACTTGCCTTGAAACTTCACCACCTTTATCAATTCCATTCAAAATTAATTACCTTGTAACAAATTCTGAACATGCCTCTGCTATTACTGAATCCACACATGGAAGTGGCCCATATGCATAAACTCGTAACTTTGGGTATTTACCATATAGCTGTGTACAAAAAAATTGAACTAGTAAACTCTCTTTCGTGTTCTGGGCACATCGAATATA